>NC_067146.1:39244730-39474730 GCF_903995435.1 Acomys russatus
AGAGGATATGGAATATCCATATTTCAAGGTTCTATACAAAGTGGTGTTAATCAGGCAAGTGTAGCATTGGCAAAATTGTACATAACTGAATAAAATAAGGAGCTCATATATGATACACACAAATACAGTGAAGAAATCTTTGACAATGTATCAAAGGTTAATTCAATGCAGAATGGACAGACTTTTCCAAAAATAGTGCACTGACATTTGGATGTTCATGTGCACAAATGAATTAGCCTCTGACTTGATCCCTTTCAAAAAGATAATACAAACTGAATCATGACCTAAATTGAAAATGTGAAACCAAAAAACTACCAGTATGAGATAAAATAAGAATGTTACTCAGTTTGGCAGTAAATTTTTGTATTCATGTGGTAAATACATACGACTTTAATTTAGTGTATAATCATGTAAGTACACTTTTTGGTAGCATCAAATATATTCACATATTTTTTTGTGTTAGCAATGACTTTGTAGATATAGGACTAGGAGCTAAGCTGATGTAAGAAAATATGATAATGTTACATTTTCCTTAATATTTGAACCAACATCAAAAAAGAAGAAAGAAATTACTACTAAAAGATGCAAAGGCAAGCAACAAACTGTAAAATATAATAATAATAATAATAATAATAATAATAATAATAATAATAATAATAATAAATACTGCAAAGCACACATATGATGAAAATATTTTACACCAAATATGCAGGCTTCAATAATCAACCAACATCTCCACCTGGATCTCAACTTACATTTAAATTGCTGTGAAGCTACTGCTTCATATAGCCCCCTTCCTCTCCTTAGCTTCTCTTGCATTTTAATCTGCAATCATTGGTGTCCTTATCTGAGGAGCTAACAGGCTCCTCAAGCACAGATGCTATATATTTTCTAGTCATTTATCCCCAATTGCATATTGATCTTTCACATCGCTACAAATTGATGCAAAAGGTCATATAATTAAATTTAGTACATAAGTGAGTTAAAGGTTCCCCATGTGAGACACTAGGCAATGCTAGCAGTTCTAATTTCTCTTCAGAAATAAAATAGAAAATATATTTTTCCATCTGCTAGATGATAAAGTAAACCAATTTAATTAAAAAGTAATAAGTGAGAAGCTAAAATGAGCTAATGACTTTTGAAAACAGGAGTTAAATGATTAAAGATGTACTTCAAAAAAGATTAATTAGGCACTTAAACGAAGGGGAGAATAGAAAAAGTTGGTTGTGAAACCTAATTCCCAGACACTAGCAATAATTCAGAATCTATGCCAATAAGTGTGTGTGTGCAATAGAAGTGGCCAGAGCAGTAAAATCTGGTGGTAAAAGATGGGCAAAGTATTGTAATCCAGCACCACTGAGTGTCAAACAGCAGGATTGGAGGCACTGACACAGAACTTGCAGAGAAAGCTATTTTCATAAGAGAATGAGTTTTTATTTAAAATATTTTGCATCAGTATACAATGTTTAATGTAAATTTAGGACATTTGCCCATTCCCACATATCTTCAAATCAGGTAGCTTTTTCTTCCCAAGTTTCCACTCCTACCTCAATAACACAGAGACAAGAGAACATGTCAGAAGCATAATGATTTCATTTGAAATAAGTGTATTAAATAAAAGTGTGTTGTTGAATCATCTGCTATGATTCAAGTGTTTTCCAATAATTATACCTAACACATGGTTCATTCTAGCTCTATTAGTAGATATAAAATATTTCTCTCCTTTATTGATTTTTCTTCCTAATTATACCCAAACATGATTATTTATGCTTATGAATACATTATAACTATTTGTTGACCATTTCCTACAATACTAATAACACAATTGTCTATGAAAGTTTTTGTTTTTTAAATATGTATGCAATTTTAATCTATTGAAATTCTCTTTTGCTTCCAGGACTTCTAAACAATAGATCTCATCTCTTTAGTCTTCTTTTTACATAGGTTAAGAATTTTTAACCTTGCCCTATTACCAGCCACTTTTGTAGCCAGTATTTCTTACTCTTCAATTATTTTTTAACCTTCTTTCTCATTTATTTCTTATTTAACCTCTTGCTATTTGTCTTCTACAGGCTTTCTCACAGAAACATTTCTCTAAATGGTTATCATTGGCCCAGATCTTGACATATCCACTGGATTTTGTCTTCATTGCCTTATATGGCACTATACACACCATTAAGACTGTCAGAGGGAGCTGCAGAGCTCAGTGAGTATAGTGTTCTTCAAGCCTAAAGACCAGAATTCAGATCCAAGCATCCATGTTCAAGATCTGGGAGTATCTGCACACCTGCCTGTAAACTCAGTGCTGTGCAAGGTGTAGACAGTGTAAACAAGGAGACGTTGTGGTAACCAATCTAGTTCCAGGCTCAGTGAGAATTCTGTATTAAGAGCATAAAGCAGAGATTAACAAAACACAATGACCACCTCTGGCCATCATGCATGCAAAACTCTGTGTATCATGTACAAACAAACACACACAACACACATGTATACCACACTCTCTGTACTACAAATGTGCACACAAATAATAACAAAGCAATGAAAATTACTACTACTACTAATACATCTCTGGTATAGCTAATGCATTTATAAGCAAGATTTTTTTTCCAGAGGTTACTGAGAGGCTGCCTAAGGAGAATGAATGCTTTCTAGATTTTTGAAATTTCTCAATCTTGAGGCTCTTTATCCTGGCCAAAAGTTCATTAAAAATTATCTTAAGCAAAAAGGAATGAGAGTCCTGAATGGTAAACTGACAAAGAAGAAAGATGAAAATATAAAAGATAAAAACAATCACAAGGACTAAGAAGTCTTTCATAAAATGCTAACGTATACCAAGCAAATTTATTAAGATGTACAGCGTTGACGGGACATGAGGGTATATGTCTGTAATCCCAGCACTGAAGGAGCAGAGGCAGGCAGATCTCTGTGAGTTCGAAGCCAGCCTGGTCTACAACGGGAGTCCAGGACAGCCAAGGCTACACAGAGAAACCATGTCTCAAAAAATGCAAAACAAACACACAAACAAACAAAAAAGTAGAGTCATATATATTATTTCAGGGGAAAATGTCCAAAGCCATCAGAGAGTTATGTCACAAAATGTTGGCAAAAAACATGGGATACCCCAGGCACAGCTGCATAAGGACTGATAACCATAACCTAAGGCACACAACCTGGTCCCCAGACTCTGCAATTTTGACTTCTGTGAGGAGGCCCTAGCCCCAGCTTTAGACTGACCTTGCCAACTCAATTCCTGGACAAGAACACAGAATTATATTTTCCTTTGCCTTTACATCAGAACCTCTTGGAGAGGTCTGTACACACACCCCCACACACCCCTCACACACATTCACCTCGTATACTTTAAATATTTCCTCCCTTACGTGGATGAAGATTGAGGTCATGGCTAGTGCATGTTTGGTGGCCACTGGCTCCATCACTTTTTCATTTCTTCTCACTATTTGATACACCCTGAAGAATCAAGGATCCTGGAGGAAGCACCATTTAAGCCCCTGCCCTCTCTCTTTTCTGTCTGAAGCACAAACCACCCATCCTAACTCACTAGAGGATAGAAAAATGGAAGAAAATAATACAGCTAGCTCGACATTATATTATTATGTACAGATAGATGGCTAAAGAAACATTTCCAACATGTATAATTTAAAAGTTAGTATGTCAATACATTCTGCCAATGAAATAGTGGTATTACATTCTGTTATCAACTGGGTCTGTCAATATAGTAGTGTTATGATCCTCTCCTATGCCTTCTGCTAGCATGGCCTCCATTCCATTGCAGCGGTGTAGTCCCAAAACCATTCTCTCTTTCTTTTTAAGCTTGTGACCTACCCACATTTTGTTATTCATCTTTTTTCTGTTTTCTTGGAACCTCCTTAGGATAACCAATCTTTTATCTACATCCCCCCAGTCCACATATAATACAAAGTAATTTACATATAATGGGAAGATTCTGAAAGCTGTACTTGGGCTTCTCTACCAATCCATTTGGGTAGAGTAAGGCCTGGGGTGCCACTCTGATTGTCTCTCTCATTTCAAAGGGAATCAGTTAAGTTCCGCCCAACCAGCTTCCTAGGCTGAATCTTTTTTCTCCCAAACTATAAGCCCAATTCCCTGCTTCTCCCTAGTTTAAAGTCATCTGACAGCAATAGGAAGGCAACTATTTTCTACTTATTTTCATCCCCTATTCAACAAATGTCTCTTCCTGGTAGCCTGCTTACTCTTCCACTGAGTGTCACCAGGTCTCTCCACCAAGGGGAAGTAGTCTAATAGGGGGCACCAGAGTTCATGTCTGAGTCAGTACCTGCTCTCCACACAATTGTGGAGATGTGCTGTCCATTGGCTAGATTTGGATAGGAATTCTAGGTTTACTGCATGCATTGTCCGTGGTTGATACCATAGTTTGTGCTGACCTGCCTGGGTCCAGATCCGCCAGCCCTAATGGTCTTCTTACAGGTTTCTAGTACCCTCTGGATCCTTCTATTTCTCCATTCTTCCTTACTTCTCTCACCTGGGGTACCAATAGGAAGTCCCAGTATCCATCCCAATCTCTGGCTACGTGAAGACTTTCATGGAATATCTCTGTTTGTCTAGTGCCCAATTATAAGTAAGTGTATGCCATGTGACTCTGTCCTTCAGTCGAAGAATGGATAAAGGAAATGTGGTACATTTACACTATGGAATACTACTCAGCTATTAAACACAAGCAAATCCTGAAATTTGCAGGCATATGGATGGAAGTGGAAATGATCATCCTGAGTGAGTTAACCCAGCCCTAGAAAGAGGCACTTGGCATATACTCATATAATTGTTTACAGTCTCTTTATGAAGGCACTTAATCCTGTGAACTTTCTTCTTAGCACTGCTTTCAATGTGTCCCGTAAGTTTGGGTATGTTGAACCTTTATTTTTATTAAATTTTGGGATGTTCCTAATTTCTTTCTTATTTCTTCCATGACCCAGTTATCAATAACTAGAGAGTTGTTCAGTTACCATGTGTGTATAGGCTTTTTGTTATTTCTTTTGTTGTTGAAGTCCAGCTTTTATTCATGAATTGAGTAGAAAACAATTATTATTTCAATCTTATTGGTTGAGGCTTGCTTTGTGACCTACTATATGGTCAGTTTTGAAGAAGATTCCATGAGGTGCTGGGCAGAAGGTATAATCTTTGCGTTGGTGAAAAGTTCTTTAGATATCTATTAGGTCTATTTGATTCATGACATCTCTTAGTGCCATTATTTCTCAGTTCAGTTTCTGTTTCACTGATCTATCCATTGGTGAAAGTGGTGTGTTGAAATCTCCCACTACTAATGTGTGAGAATCCATGTGCGGTTTAATATTTGTTAATGTTTCTTTTACAAATATGGGTGCCCTTCTATTTGGGGCATAGATACTCAGAATTGTGATGTCATCTTAGTTGAGTTTTCCTTTGATGCATCCAAAATGACCTTCCTCATCTCTTTTAATTAATTTTAGCTAAAACTATATGTTATTAGATAGTAGAATGGATACTCCAGCTTGCTTCTTGTATTGATATTCTTGGAAGACCTCTTTCCAGCCTTTTACCATGAGGTAATATCTGTCTTTGTGGCTGAGCTGTGTTTCATTTTTCTTTCTTCCTTTCTTTCTTTCTTTTTTTCTTTCTTTCTTTCTTTTTTTCTTTCTTTCTTTCTTTCTTTTTGAAATGTGTTTCTTGAATGCAGTAGAATGTTGGGTCTTGTTTACGTATCCACTCTGTTAGTCTGTGTCTTTTTTTAGAGAGTTGAAACCATTGATGTTGAGAGAGATTAATTACCAGTGACTGTTAGGTCCTTTTATTTTTATGTTGGTTGTGGCAGTATGTTTGTCTTTTTCTCTTGTTTTTGTTTTGCTAAAGTGAATTTGTCTATTTCCTGTGTTTTCCTCGGTGTAGTTATCTTCTTTGGGGTGGAGTTTTTCTTCTACTATCTTCTTTAGGGCTTAATTTTTGGATGGATTTGATTTAAATTTGTTTTTGTCATGACATACCTTGTTTTATCCATCTATCGTTATTGAAAGTTCTGCAAGCTATTGTAGTCAGGACTGGCATCTGTGGTTTCTTAGGGTTTGCAAGACCTCTGCCTAAGCTCTTCTTGTTTTATGGTCTCTGCTGAAAAGTCAGATGTGATTCTGATAAGTTTATTATTGTATATTACTTGGCCTTTTTCCATTGCTACTTTCAATTTTTTTATTTGTTCTGTACATTTTGTGTTTTGATTATTATGTGATGAGAGGATTTTCTTTTCTGGACTACTCTATGTGCTGTTTTGTATTCATCTTGTATGTTTATATGCATCTCTTTATTTAAACTGTGGAAACTTCCTCTAATTTTTTTGAAAATATTTTCTGAGCCTTGGAGGCAGGCATCTTCTCTTTCCTCAATTCCTATTATTCTTAGGTTCCATCTTTTCATGGTGTCCTTGATTTCTTAGATGTTTCATGTCAGGAACTTTTAGATTTAACATTTTCTTTGATGGAGGCATCAAATTCTTCCATTGTATCTTTCCTCTATTTCTTATATTCTGTTGTTGATGCTTACCTCTTCAGTTCCTTTTTTTCTTCTCTAAGTTCTCGCTTTTCAGGCTTTCCTCAATTTGTGCTTTTATTACTGTTGCCCTTTTCATCATCAGATCTTGAAACATTTTATTGTTTTCCTTCACCTGATTGTTTGCATTTTCTTGACTTTCTTCTGGTGATTTCTTCATTTCCTCTTTATAGGCCTCTGTCATATCCTCTTTAATGTCCTCAATCTGTTTGACTGTGTCTTCTTATATTTCCTTACAGATTTTATTAATTTCCAATATTATTATTTTCATTATGAAGTATCTGAGGTCATTTTCTTGTGTTTCAGTTATATTTTAGTTTCCAGGGATGATTGCTTTGGGATAACTGGGAGATGCCATATTATTTTGGGACTTTGTGTGTGTGTGTGTGTGTGTGTGTGTGTGTGTGTGTGTGTGTGTGTGTGTGTGTGTGTGTGTTATGCTGGCCTTTAGTCATCTTGTTGTCTCTGGCATTGGGTGGTAGTTTCTGGTGTCCTTCACTGGCTGTTGAGAGCATCTTGTATATGCGTAGCTATAGGTTGAGACTCTTACTTGCAGGGATAGGGAAACCATTCAATGTATCAGGCAGGTGATCTGGGTTCAGAATTGGGAACTTTCTTTTTATTTGCCAGGTGGCCTGAGGTCAGATCCACTTGTGTTCTGAACTGAGGGGTCTTCTCTGGCCTAAAAGACCCCTCCACTGGCACCTTTCAGCCCACATTTCTCTATGAAACACAGAGCACGGGTACTGCTGGCAGGCTGGTGTGGCTAGGTATGCTTTGTAGACTGAGCCTGTGCCTGCTTAGACCAGGAACTCTCCTTAGGTCAGCCAGATAACCTGAGATCAGATTCACCTGTGTTGCACACTGTGAGGTCTTCTCTGGGCTAGAAGCCCATGACACTGGCGCCTTGGCCTACTCCTTGATCTGAGACAGAGAACAATGGTGTTCCATGTCTTCTATCATGCAGATAAGGTTTTGGGACTGTTCTTGCACTTGTGCCTGCTTGGACCCATGAATTCTGTGGATAGGCTGGGTGACCCCGAGGTTAAATCCTCCTGTACTCTACATCTTGGGGTTTCCCCTGAGCTAGCAGACACCGATGCTGATGCCTTTCAGCCCACAGTTCAGTGCAAGACAGAGTGGCGGTAAAACACACTGGCCAGAATATGGCTAGGCTTTGGTGACAGTGCCCAGACCCACTTCTGCCCAGGAGCCTTCTGTGATCTGTGGTCAGATCCAACCATGCTCCACACCCTAGGGTCTCCTCTGGACCCAGATGCATCGCACAGTTCAGTCAGAAACACAGAGTCTGAGATGTAGATAATAGATTCAGCTCACAGATATTCATGCGTCCATACTCCCGGAACAGGGCACATACCTACAGGGACCCAGGGACTCCTCCCTGAACCAGATGGATGGCCCAAGGCAAGACCCACCTGTGTTCCAAATACCGTTGACCCCTCTCATGCAAGCCACTCCAACCCGATGCCAGACACAGTGAGTGATAGATGCCACTATCTTGAATCTCAACAAACATTTTAAATAACTAGGCTAAATTTCCTCTTAAATGTAATTTTGAAGAATTTGTCCATTTACCTTATTTTTTTTCTTTCTCTCAATGGCTGTTCTTTTAACATCCCTTGCTCCATCTCCAGAAGGCTGTTTTTCTGAGCTCCAGTGCTATGCTTATAACTTCTGCTGAACATTTCTACAAGTCACACAAGCTCCCACATTTATGCAACACTAAAATCAATTTAATTACCTTACTTTCTCAAAATTCCTTGTGTTTTCAGTATACTAAATGTTATAAATGATCCCTTGAATAAGAAAAGATATGGCCACTGGTGTAATTGTGTCATGAATGCTATGGAAGTAAAATACCACTCTGATTTAAGCTGAGGTCTGTTTCATGAGATAGAACCCACTTCTAGAACTGTTAACTTAGCCAAAATCTGAGGCTATATAGTTCAACGGCTGTAAGCGAGAACCTAATTCTGTTACTTTGCTAAGTAGACATACTACTAAAATGATTCCTAATGACCCATTGCTTTATTCATAGATCAGTGACTCACATACCAATCATAAGAAAAGCTTTTTCATGCAGTAGACAGAAATTAACATAGTAGCCCTTAACTGACTATGTGCAGAAGATAAAAGACCATGAAGTCCTCAAGCTTAAATGGAACACACATGTCACATCCCACACACATGATACCCCATGGCCTGGTTCAGGGACCTTCACAGATCAAGAGATGGAGGGGTTTTAAGATCCAGTTGTCATAGATAATGTCAAGGAAACATTGTTTTCAGGACAAAGCAATTGTACATATGAACTCAACAATTGTGAAAGTCATCCCAAGGCCAGCACAAGCTCAAGATAGACAAAATCTCAACATGTAGGGAAGTAGTATGCAAAAAATCCAATATCTAGCTGAGGGCATACTGGTTGAAAGACCTAGGGTCAACTTTATTTAATGATGCAACCTCTGCAAAATCAACCACACTCCAGGGCAGGGCAATTCTCAAATAGCAAAGAATACTTTCTGAGTTTCATTAAAATAGCCATTATCATGCAAAAGTAATATATCTGACAATTATGAAAATTATTCAGTTTGGGCATGTCTGTTTGATATAAACCTTTATAGGCATAGCATGTGAATGGCTAAGAGCCAAACACTCTGCTATGGGAGCTGACGTATATTGTGAATAAAGATTATTGAGTCTTGCCACAGTGAGTACAGCAAAATGATGTACATTTGAATCTGTAGGTGTTAATTAAAACTGCTACATCACACTGTATATTGTCTATTCCTTTTTTCCATCTTGCAGTTTTTCATTCCAAGCTTGAGTAAAAGTGATTACTAATAACCATGCATCAGAGTCAATATTAGTCTCTCTTAAATCTCCCCTCCAAATGAATTATATCATTACTTTTTAGTTTAACATAAGTCAAATTCCTAAGGCACAGTCAGAAAGCAGCCACATACTTTTTGTAAAATACCCCAGACACAGTCTCTAGCCCAGGAATCTAATTTTGTTCCCCTCTGTATTCTCTTGTGCTTGGACTGCAGAGTCTACTCATCTTCTGAACAACTGTCTTCTAAGCTTCTACTAGGTTGGCACATCAAGTTCTTCTTTCAACACATTACTGCTTTTCTAGCACAAGGTCCCTAAGCATCCTGCGTCCCTCTATCTCAGCAATCCTCCTCCTCTGCTTGGTTTCATTTTTACTGTGATGATAAAGCACTGTGGTCAAGGCAACTCATGGAAGAGACATTTTATTTTGACTTACGATTCCAGAGTGACAAGGGTTCATCATGGCAGGGAAGTATGACAACAATCAGCTAACATGGCAGCTAGAACAAAAACTCAGGGCTCACATTGTGAACCACAGCAGGAAGCAGAAGGAAAACTGAGAGTGGTTCATGGCTTTTAAAACCTCAAAGCCATTTCCTAATGAGCATACTTCCTCTCTGCTAAACCTACCAGACCAGCATCAAAAAAAAAAAAAAAAAAAAAAAAAGAGTCCTCAGAAACCAGAGGCCCTTGGGGACAAAGTGCTTCAGCAGCCACTAATCAGAGCATTTCTGATATGATGACTATTGTGCATGAGACTCACTAAATGGAGAACTCTTGATGGTGTTTTCCTTTCATTCCATGAGATCTTCATGGAACTCCTAGAAGTAGACCTGCTTCCTAAAAAATACCAAGTAGGTAAATTTCAAATAAGCTCTCCAAAATTTTTGTTCTTTCTTTCTTTCTTTCTTTCTTTCTTTCTTTCTTTCTTTCTTTCTTTCTTTCTTTCTCTCTTTCTTTCTCAAGACAGGGTTTCTCTCTGTGTAGCCGAGACTGTCCTGGAATTCACTCTATAGACCAGGATAGCCCTAAACTCACAGGGTCTTCAAATGTTTAAGATATGACTTTTCCTAGTTTAAAAAATAAGTTTACTTGCATTCATAATCACGGGTTTGATGATGTCGTGATTTTTTTTGTAGATTTGGAAATCCTCAGATCATTATGATAAATCTGGACTGTAATGAATTTTTGCCCTATAATCTTGCTCTCTAGGGTTGTCCACAAAGATAATCCACAATGATAAATTGCTATAACTAAAATCATCCTTTTTAAAACATCTTCATTTTTCCTAAATAGCATTTATATGACTTCTTTAATAGTACACATATAACCAATATTCAAATGCATTGCATATGCTGTTGAACTATACTTTTACTTAATTTGTTAAAATATCACAACTTAAATTTGGCATAAAGTTTTAGGCATAGAATAACAGCCATATTTGGTTACTTTGTTCTTCATGCATCTCTGAACAAAGTACTCATTTAAAAATATTTTAGTGAAAACACAAGCTGTTTGTTAACGAATATCTTAGCTACAATTTTCTTTCGATTTCTAAGTATATGGCTAAATGCATAATAATTAAACTATCTAACTTGAGAGAATATTTTTGCTGTTAGAAAAAATAAATGAATTTACATAAAATTAAATCATTGGGGACATTGACTAACGAATATTTATTATGAATAAATGTAAAAAGTACAAAGAAAAAATTCACTGGAGTTTCAGCAGACACTAAAGAAATAAATATGCGCTGAATTATTTATCCTTGCATTTTAGAGTTTGCCTTGCTTTCCCACTCTCATTTACAAATAAAGATAAGAATATTTTTGGGAAAAAGAGAATACTTTTGGAATAATATAACCGTATTTTATGTCAGAGGGTCATAGAATTTGAGGTTAGGCTAAACTTTGAATCTGTAGCTATATGACCTTAATACTCTCAACTACAAATTATCTTTAATAACATAAGTAAATATTCAATAAGGTGGTTTTACACCTTATATAGTAGTAATAGTTGTAACAGTAGTAGTGCTGGTGGTCGTAGTAGTAGTAATAGCAGCAGTGTGGGACAGACTCTCTCTCAAGGTAACCATACAAGTTTCTATGTAGCTGTGGGTGACCTTGAACTTCTGATCATCCTGCCTCCATCTTCCAAGCACTTGGATTAGAGTCATGTACCACCAAGCCTGATTTATGTAGTTTTGGGGGATCAGACCTAGAGCCCCTGGAATGCTAGACAAAAATTCTGTTCGTATGTGCAACATAAAAATAGTAGGCCCCACACACAACTGTAGATGGCCAACACTACACAAACTCAATAGCAACTTTGGAAGTTCTTTGTCTCACAATGTTGTAGCAGGGCATTTAAAAAAATGTCAGTATAGCTTTATTTGTGCCTATTGACTTAGTCTTAGCTCTGCAAAATTGAAGGGATTGAAAAAAAAAAAACTAGAATGTACGAAAGATCACAATGCACACTCTCTATGTTAAGAAGGAGCAGCTACCCTTTGTATTGTGGTTCTTAAACTTCCTACCACTGCTAATGACCCCAACCATTAACATATTTCATTGATACTTCATAACTGTAATTCTGTTATTGTTATGAGTCATAATGTAAATACCAGATATGCAGGGTGTATTACATGTGACCCCTGTCAAAGGGTTGTTCAACCCATAAAAGGTCATAACCCACAGGTTGCAAATGGCTCTCCTTGTACCTTAGCTGCAACATGGAGTCTGTGCTTCTGGAGGCCATGGAGAGAATTCAGTTATCACCAGCACCTAAGGTTCCCTCCCACTCATGGTTAACACTATATTTTTCTAATGTTATTTATGTTATTCTATGACATTCAGCATTTTTTTAACCTTACTGTGGCATTGTGTGTATACCATGGCTTCCAGTTTTATGGGTTTTAAAGAATGCCTGTGTTTGTGGGCATGTGTGTTTCTCTTTCTATATGTGTTTCATCCTATCTTTCTTTAGTTTTTTTTCCCTTCTGTACCTTTGTTTGTTGTGTTTTATCTTATCATTTTTGTTTTCTACACAGAGGCCAAAATGGTGTGGATTTGCCTGGGTGAAAAGAGCTGTGGAAGATCTCAAAGGAGATGGAAAAGAGAAATAGTAATCAGAATACACTGTACAAAAGAAATCTAATTTCATTGAAAGAAAATTAGATTTAAAAAGCTGATTTCGGCAAAGTCTCCACTCAACTGAGGAACTTTGTACTGATTAACATATTATTATATTATGAATTTATATATTTAATATATAATATATAAATATAATATAACATATTAAACACATATTCGATGTAGTTAATATATTTTATATATTATATATAACATATATATTAACATAATCTTGATTGTACTAATTGAGGTCAGTCAGCTTAAGGAGAAGTCAGTCTCCTCATCTGTTGCCTTGATCAATCATGACATTAACATTTGGCGCTGAAACGTGGAACATGGGCTGCTGCACCAGCCCTCTCCTCTGAGCAATCTTTGCTCCCTTCCTTTACCTGTCTCCACTTTTTCTACCACCCACCCCATCAAGAGGTCACTAAGTCTAAACAGCCCCCAGGTACAGCCTGAGACCTCTGGGCTTTTCACCCTTTGTCCTCATACCTGGTACAAACCCTGTTCTGGGCTTTATTCATGTAGGCAGAATTCTGTGTTACAACTTTAATTAAATACAATATAATTTTGTTTTTGTTCTCAAAACAGGCCTCACTGTGTCACCCCTGTTGTCCTGGCACGCACTCTGTTGAGGAGGCAAGACTCTAATTCACAGAAGTTCATCTGCATCTATCTAGGAAGTGCTCTGGGGTAAAAGGTGTGCATGACTACCCTTGGTTTTATTTTGGGGGTTACAATTTTTAAATAATGTTAAGTCCTTTCAAGTATGGACTATTATTGGATTTCTATTTTTTTGTTCAGTTATATTTATTTTTCTGTTTATAAAAAATAAATTTGAAACCATATAGTCATCAAACTATCAATTAATTATTAACTATTAGCAGATGAGGGGGAGGGTCCTCGGATCTTTTCTCATAAATTATATAATATTTGCTTTTACTTATTTATTTGCTGTCCATTAGCACCCCTAGTCTGTCCTCATGGATCATTTCCTATTGCCCTTCCTATTCCAGCTTAATTTACTGGCTCAGAAGCTTGGCGTGGCTACCTCCCCACTGCTCATTTATGTATATTACTAACGTGCACTGTACTGAACTGGATTTGTGAGCCAAGCCCAAGAAAATTCAGCCTTTGAGTGAAATCTGCCAATGAAACATTTCTGAAGGAGTGTGCATTCTGATCACAAGCAAACAAAAGCGCTTAACAGATGAGTAAGGAAGATTGCAGCAAGAAATGAAGGTGAGATCTGCCTGGAGATGCAATCACACGTTTCCCATTAGTGTTGCTGAGAAACATAGCATTAAACAGCATTTGGGATTTAGCCTGAAGCAGTCTGTGTGACTCCTTAGTAAGGGGGCCTTGAAACTGAAATGAGTTCCATGATATGCAGAGATTAAAGATAAGGAGTGCTGAGGCTGAAATCTAGGAAGGTAATAATTCAATATACAAGGATGATCAAGAAAGGTCTATAGATGACCAGTGTCAGTTTCTTTGCATAATTTAAATTTTATTTAATTTTATAAACAAGTAGCTCCTAAAAAGTGCTGTCAGTGAGCTACTAGGAATAAAAAGCAATGAATATGTATCAAATGAGAAAACATTATAATAAAAATTACTTTAAAAAAGAGCTCAACAGAAAGCATATGCTCAAAAGCACCAGTGGGATTAGAAAAATATCATTTTAAAGACAATGGTAAAATACAAGGTCTCTGAAATCTTGTGCTTATATAATTGTACTAAATTATTCTAAAGTGAATAACTGAGAACATTACTAATCCAAAGAAACAAATAGATATAATGACTATAAATATGTGGCTCTTCATATCACACGGTAAGAGCAAACGTAGGTTAATTTGAAGCCAAAAGAGATTAATTAAGACCATCAATAAAGGAGTGTTTGATGATAATCAGTAGGCTTGCTTACTGTCTACATCATCATCTGGCTATCATTTCTTTTAAGCAATTCTTCTTTAGCAACGCTGAGATTCGAAACAGCCCTAAACATCTTGTACCTGAATGATAAATTCTCTTCCTCTCTGTAACACTAGATCAGTCATTCTTCTGATTTTCCGTGGAAAATTGTTTGTACAGTGAAGCCTGTCTTAGTCAATGTTGTATTGCTATAAAGAGATAGCATGATCACAGCAACTGTTATATATAAAAAAAAAAAAAACATTCCATTGGGACCAGTTTACAGTTCAGAGATTTAGTTCATTATGACCATCCCAAGAAGCATGGCTGCGCATAGGTAGACACGGTGCTGGAGAGGTAGATGAGAGTACTGAATCTAGATCCACTGGGCCTGGCTTGAGCTTATGAAACCACAATGCCTGCCTCATGTGATTCACTTCCTCCAACAAAGTCAGAGTACTCTAAAGACACAACACCTCCCAAGTGTCAGTCCCTATGAGCCTTTGAGGGTCATTTTCATTCAAACCACATTAACTCATATTAAATTTCTTAGAGAGTTTATGTTAAAACTGGGTTGTGCAGAGGGGCATTGATGATGAGTACAGGTTATAAGAATGATGGAAAGGCTGAAGGAATAAAATATATTAATTTGAGACCAGACATGGTAACTCATTCCTGTAATCCCAGCACTCAGGAGCCTTAGGCAGGAAAGTTGCTTCACTCTAGAAAACAAGTGCATATACAATTGATATCCTTTTCAATCAAAATATAATAATAGTTAAGGGGAAAATTTAAATATAAATTGTACTTTGTTTTCCAAATCTAGGATCTCATTTATAGGGACTGTAAAGGTCAAGATCAAAGTCCAGGAAAATTTGCTGTTTGGTGCAAGATGCTGTCAACCTCCAAGATAGTGTTTAGTTTCTGCATCCCCTAAAGGGAAGGCATGTTACATACCTCATGACATAATGTGTAAGGAAGATTGTGGGACTTTTCTGGGCAGAGGTCTGAGTCAGCTCCTCTCTGGAGAAGCCAGTTGTACCTGTGCACAGATAAAGGGAAGCATTCCTTCCTGTCTCCAGAAAGAAACCATAAAATCTCATTTGCCAAAATGGTGTCACTATCTTGCTTCCATTTGGACACTTCAAAGCAACCTCTGAATTAACAAGTGAATCCATTCTAGAGGCAGGTGCTGGGAGATAACCTGGGTATGCCTTCTTCAGTGAATATACCAGGGCTTTAAAAACCAGGGGTTCCTGAGGGGGGGCTCTTTCTCATCTTTTTCTTTTGCTCTCAGCCCCTCACCCCCTTGTGTTCCCTTTTTTCTTTAGCTTAGCTTGGATTCTTGTTTGTAGACAGAACATGTGGAACATAGTATGTAAATTAAAACCTAGTTTTTTGTTTAATATTAGAATCCATCTTTGTGGAATTTTTAGAGCAGGAGGCAGTTAATACAAAACCCCATAAATAGTCAATATGCAGAGAACAAGAAACGAGAATGTTCAGACATGAACAGGATATCCTTCCTCCCAAAGCTCAAGGTCATTGCAGAAGAAAACACAGAAAGATGTAAATCAGAGGTGTTGGATGACCGAAGTGAGACAGTGTTTCCTGGAGATGTCAGGGCAGTTGCATATGTGAGTCCACTGCATGCACAAATCAAATTAAACAAGACCCAATGATGGAAGATGGGAGGAGCCATGAAGTCCTAGCTGTAGCTGAGGATTGTCTAACGGCTGCCGAGAAAAATCAAACATCAATTGTCTTCAATTGATGGCTGCTGGGAAAGAGGACATCCATTGTCTTCAAAGACGCTCATACCGAGAGGCTACTCATGCTCCAGTAGATGGCTTTATTTATACCCAGAACCTAACTGGCAGAACTGAGGCATGATTTGCCTCCCATTAAGTGAGACTTAAGTTCTATTAGACAGACTGCTATTCTTTACCACCAATATATGAGTGCCACTTCTTGCACTTTTATGGTTACCTTGCCATTCTGTTCATTGCTGTGGTTTAAAGTTATTGCAGCTGGCTATGACTAGAAATTGCTTCCTTTCCATAGCAGCTTTCATAGAATTTTCTGGTAGCATGAAAGTTGTATTAAAGGAAGAAACGCTTTAGGTTAGACCCACCTCCAGTTATCTGAGTCCTTGTGTCTCACACATAGTCACTGTAGGTTTTTCTTTGAAAGATATCAATTGCTTATTTAAATATCCTTTAATTTTAAGATAAACCTATGCTTTTAGTATGCTTTATATAAACTTTGAGTTTGTCTGATAACTGTATTTTTACTGAGAAAACTCCTTTAAATTCCAGTATTGAAAGCTTGAACTAAGTCAGCGAAGGAAACTGAGGCAAATCTCATCAGGGAAGATTATACAATGATAAACACTTTTCCAGTTGTAGTTCAAGTAACATCTGTTTTTATGCATTTGTTTATGCTGCTGTTTGGCTAGCTCTCTCAGGTTTGGAAGGAAATTGTCTCTTTTTATAATGATGTGTGATTTACATATAATTTACATCTAAGCTGCTTAATTTGAAAGACTTTAATTACTTTTTTTTCTCTAGCCAACATTATCCTGAGTTGATTAAAATCTTTAAATGCAAGTATTTCCAGATATGTTACTCACCGCTACAGCCAATCGTTTGTGAAATGAAATGAAATCCAATGAAAAAATTATCATTAAATTATTCAGCTAAATACAAAGTGCATTTTAAAAACAGAAAAAAAGGAGAAGCAAATTAGACAAAACAAAATGGAAGCTCAACTCTTTCCCTAACTCAATATACATCCAAATTTTCAACACAATGAGGATGAGTTATTCAATTCTGATCATAATTTTACTTTGAATTACTTGTGTAAAGCTTTGACATTATTTTCCATTTGGCCTAGTTTGTAATATTCTGTCTTCATTTTTATGGAGTTTAATATTTCCCATACCTTTATCTTCTAAGCATCTGAATTTGTTTCTATACATATATATTTGTGTTTATCTTAATAAATTACAGAATCCTTAAAAACCAGAATGGTACAGTTAGTTGAACTGAATTCTACAGAAAAATGAAAGAAATATACAAAATCCATTCAAATAAATATATACCTGCATTATTGAAGGCCAGGAAATTCAAAATATTCCAATTCCTCAGCAGGGGAATATAGTCTCAATAAAATAGATAATCATTTATGTGAAATTTCATATTTGTAATTGTTTTGTTCTAATGAAATCTCATCAAATATATAAAAGCAACTTGGAAATTCAAATATTTCTATAATATATTTCATTTTTTTCCCATGGCAAAATATGTGAAAAAAGAGCTCAAAGGAAGAAAATATTGTTTTGGCTTGTTCTTTTAGAAGATTTAATCAAAAGTCACTTTTCCTCATTGTTGTGGACTTGTATAGAGGCAGACCATGATAGATGGAAATACATGCTTGGAAAAAAGCTGTTTACATCATAGCAATCAGGAAGTAATAACACAGTTGGGGACAAGCTGTACTCTTCACTGGCTTGCCTTGGGTCTATATCCTTTGACCTGTTCCCACCTCCTAACAACCAGTCAGCTCTGCAGTCCTGAGCAAAGTAATTCATTGTTAGGGTCCTCAAAGGCCAATCATCTCTCCTAAGTCCACCAGGGGCTACCACGCAAGCGTCAACACCTGAGACTGGGGACGACACTGAACATTCAACACATATGTGTATACAACATTCGGAACAAATTTGTTTCATTAATGACTTATAAACCATTCTCTTTTCTATTAAATGTAATTCTATTTATTTAGAATGCTAATATGAAACTTACCAAACCTGGAAATAATGTTCCAAACCATTCTACTCTTATGTTTTCATCTCTTCATATAGTTATCCAGAATATTTAAAATTTAGTCATTTTATTTAGGTCACAACCTTCATTCAAAATATATTCTATTCCAAGAATAATGCTATAACCTGGAGAAGCTGTAATGAATAAAATATTTAAAATTCTGTAAGTGAATTTAATTCTATTCTTCTCTGAATATTAAAGTGTTAATATAAAAGTTCAGAATAGTCACCATTTGATATATATGGGACATTGATCACAGGACTCCCAAAAATACTGAAATGGGACAATTTTCAAGTCCTCACATGCGACGTCATGTTATTTGAATATGCACATTGGTGGGCTGACTATTAAATTGTCTCTATAATTTAAAACCTAGTACTATATGAATGGTATGTAAAAATACTCTGTTGCTTATGGAATAGTGCATGTTCAGCATAGGTGTAAATGTTTTCCAGATATTTTCAGTTCATAGTTATATCCATGGATCTGCAACTCAGACATGGAGGGAACACTGTGCATCAAGTTCAACTGTATCCGTACATCTCCTGCTAGTTACTGATGGTAAAAGAAATTACAATGCCTTTCTGGATTTGAAAAAATGAAGCAAATTCTTTGTGAATAAATGTTCACAGTTACAAAGACTACATCTATTTATTTCACTTCTTTACATTTAATAACAGTTTGGTAAAATATAGGAATACATTTTAAGTTGTAGTTTATACATAGTCCATATATCCAGTTTATTAGAATATTCTCCATCTTGTATTTCAAATATTATGACCCACAATACATTCTAAATGAATATTGCCCAAGAAAAGATTATTTGAAATAAATTTAAAAACTGTCATCCTATTGAATGTCCTATAAAAGTAGAGTTACCACAAAATACTTCTTTATTCTAAATGCACACTCTCTGTCAGTAGCAAGTTGTAATTAATTGAAACAACATTGAGATAAGAACTATTTGAATTTTACTTTAATTCCATTTGACATTCTATTTACAATGTATTTTGATGTTTTGATGATATTTCTGCATTTGTGATGAGTGACTGTTCAGATATATTTTCATGTGTGTTGATATGTGTGTAAATAAATATGGAAAATTTACTGTTTCTTATAAAGTTAGATAAACCAAAATGCTTGCTTTAGATTGCCACTAATACCTACCCTAGCTAGGAATAATTTGGAAATGGAAAGACATTAGGTGCTTCCATAAAATATATAGCTTAAAACATATACCAACCAATGCAGAAGAAAAATGAAGGAAAAAAACTCATTTCCCAAGACATAGCTTTGTATATCTAATCCTTTTTAGGAAATATATAGAACACAATGAAATGTCTTGTCATATCAAGAGGTTCATTACTTAATGTAGAATTCATTGTCCAAGAATTACATTGAGATAAAAATATACTTTATTCTCTATCATTGAGAATTGGTTCATGGATTTTGTTTTGTTTTACAGTGCAAGATAGGTATCAGGATTCCAAGGCAGAGAAATGCTCTGACACCTATCTGTATCCTAAGACCAGGTAAGAAAAAAGGTTGAACATCATAGCCTCAAGTACGGAAATAAAAGTATAATTACACTAGACGGTTATGTTTGAAGTTTCTTAGATTACTAGAAAAGGCTAATGGGCTAATTTATTTCATAATAATGCTTTTAGGAGAATAAGAAAGGAACAGCAAAGGAGAGAAGAAAGAACAGGATATAAGAAACAGCAAATGCAAAAGCTGAGCACTGTGAAGCTGCCTGTGCCTTTGCAGTATATCAATTGTTCACTCACTAGACATTTCTAGAAATGTCTTTGAGCCACTAGAACAATATCATTGAAAAGTCAAGCTAGGAGAAAGAGATCAAAGCTAGCTTCCAAAGGCACAATCTTCCAGCATATCAATGTCTTGTAGACTCTGCCTGGAATGATACTAGGTGGGACCAGCAGTGAGAGGAACAAGTGCTCCCAGGTTCTGCCCTAAAGCATCAGAGACAACGGCTGTGATGTAGAATGTGGGAGATGCGCAGTGACTAGCGGAAGCACTGTGTGAGACAGAAGCAAGAGTGGCAATGTGAGTGGTATTGAAAAAGAGCTCAGCCTACGCTTCCCATAGAGCTGACTCATAACACGTCACTTTATTACTTTTGATAATTAACTAAAACTTGGTGTTGAGAGTTTGCATAAACATAGAAAAGCAATAGCTTAGTGTACGCATATGTCCATATATGTACATGCATTTAAACATAAACATAGACACACATATAAATATATATCTATATATGCACATTATAATTAAAGCTTATATCCTATGTTAGTGTCACATTATACAGATTGGTACAACTACTACTTAAATAAGGGTACATTAGGAATTGAAAATTATCATGGTATTAACCATTTTCTTTCTTTTTTCTTTTTTTAAAAAAATATTTTATTAATTTATTCATATTACATCTCAGTTGTTAGCCCATCCCTTGTATCCTCCCATTCCTCCCTCCCTCCCGCTTCCCCCCTACTCCCTTCCCCTATGTCTGTGACTGAGGGAGACATCCTCCACCTGTATATGCTCATAGCATATTGAGTCTCTTCTTGGTGACCTGTTACCCTTCCTTTGAGTGCCACCAGGCCTCCTCATCAAGGGGACGTGGTCAAAAATGGGGCACCAGAGTTCATACTATCATTTTAAAGGCCATGGTTACAGAACCAAAATAAAATACTTTTACACCTCCAAGTATACATCAGTTTGGAGTTGGACCTGCATTGGCACATTCTAAAAATCAATAAGCACACTGAATTTGTTGAAATTTGGGCTTTTTCATTTTTTAATGTATGCTGTGAACACTAAAAGGAATAATTTGGCATGGATTCAATTTCATACAAAGACAAATTTCTATTATAACTGTACTGCCAAACAAGCTCCCAGGCAGAATTAACTTGTTATAAAAACTATGCATTAGATCTCACTTTAGCAAACTTTGAGAAAACATTCCATAAAACTTTGCATCCTGTAATTCTACCATCTGTTCATTATCACATAAACTTTGCTAGATATGATTGTTAAATGGTTCAATTGTTCCTACAACTAAGGTAGGAAAAAGTCAATCTTGATTTATTGAACATAAAATACTGTGTATTCTGTGCAATTTCTCCTTTGCAAATTATTTTCATTTTGTGCTTTAAATACATAATCTTCTGTCAATAAATTTTTCCCACCAATGAGACACCTTAATTAGTACAGTTCAGTAATTACACTATATCCTATAAAAGCTGTTTGGCAAATGGACTAGCATAGGGGGCTGAGATACACTCTGAAGATGTGAATGAGTATTTAATTCATATAGACATATGTAATGCAGGATATGCAAGATCTAAAAGTGATATTTTAGAGAATAAACGATGGCTGAATTTACATTCCTGCATCATGAAATGCATAACAAACAAGTTTTAAAATTTAATTTTCAGTCTATCTCTATCAGTGAATCCTACATAGGCTTATAAATGTTTTTTTGCCAGTACCCGAGTCTTTTCTTTCCTTTTTCTGAAAGTGCACAGTAAAAGCCTATTGCTTCTTACAAAAAAAAAAAAAAAAAAAAAAAAAGCTAATAACAGCATTCAAGTAGGATAGGAAATGATAAGAGACTCTCAGATGTGGCTCACCAACTACCTCATATTTAGTCAGTAGATTAATTCATGGAAGATTAAAGCAGAAGCCCACATAGGGCCTGTAAAAATGTAAAAGACTTGATTTGTAAAGAAACGTGAGACGTGAAAGAGGAAGGATGGAATGGAAAAGTAATCGTGTTTAAGATGTCCCTGAAGAATCTAAACATCACTGTATTATGTTTTTCAGGGATTATCATAGTTTTAAAATAACCCATTAAATCTATCACAGTAAGCAACAGGAGTGCAATCCAAATGATAAAGCCACTCTAATGAAATGCAGACAAAGATTAAAAAGAATTAGAAGTGACAAGTCGAATCCATTAGAGAGCAGCCTTTAACTACTGTAATCAGAGGAAGATTACTTACCTTGTCAATTAACAGCTGTGTGCCTCCTTTGCACATAGGCAAAGGATCCAGCAAAGTGTCACAGCCGCATTCATAAGGCATTCCGAATGGGGTCATTCAGTGGCTTGTGGAATATTCCTGTTTCCAAGTAAAGCATCCAAACATGCTTGGTTGTACCAGACCCACAATTAACTATGCTTCAATGGGCTAATGCAGTTCCAGGCTAAACCCAGAGGATTTGAGAAGTAATTAAAAGCTGGGAAATAATTCTAATTCAATTTATCAACTCCAAAATTTCTCAACAACTGGAAAATCTCTATTTAGTTAGAAGTGGAAGGGAGTACTCTCAGACTATTTCACAGCCCTAAGGTGTCCATGAAAACAAATGTGATTCACTATCAGAGTTCTATGGAGTTCTAAGCTCCATTCATATCTTTCTGACAAGCTATTATAAATCTTGTAATGTGCCAATGAAATAGGAACAAACTCGAGCTTCTTAAACAGAATACATCTCAATTTATAAATGCTTACCAAAAGAAACATTGATTTATTTTTTTCAAGAAAGCTTCGATTTTGACCAACTTATTGTAAAGTGATAGAATCAATGCTAAATAAGTTTATGTGATTTGGAAAAATTCGTCTAAGGAGAGGTGGAGGAAAAAGACACTTTGTGCAGAATCAATTCATTGTCTTGAATTGAAAAGAGCTACAGATTATGTATTTTTCAAACTCTATACTTGTTTTCATTACAACAAAGTTGCAAATTATTATTTACATAAACTGTCAACTTCAGGCTTTATCATCTCTGAGAGGTCTCTGGTTCCGGGATCAGTTGGACATTGCAGAGGACTTTTCTTTTGGGTGGCATGTTTATCAGAAGAGTGGTTAACAGCATGGCCACACAGGCAGGAAATGTTCAGGCTCCAGTGCCATAGAAAGACGGCAGAGGCCTTGATGAGAGCACAGGTGTCTCTTATAGGTCTCCAAGAAAGGGGAGTGTTTTTTTTTTCCCCAAAGGAGCTTGCACCTACACCTGATCCTGGTTCCTGGGTGGGAACAAGAATGCAGGAAATTCCAGGGTATAGATAGGAAACACTTAGCAGGTGCACCATACACCAATGTCCCAGCATGTCTGACCACATGAGAGCTGTGAACTGCCTTAACGCAGTGAGAATAAAGGCTGCCATTTCCTTGGAATCCTAACATCTGAGTTTAGGAATTCACAGTCTCTCAGGATCGAACTCTGCATTCCTGTTACAGGTGTGGTTGCTGCAGATACATATCTTGAGCAACAGCCTGGGGTACATGCTTAAAATATATCTATTCTAAACTTCCAGGCACTCTATTTTTATCAAAGATGTTTTTAAACTATAATCTAAAAAGAATAAGAATACCAGAGTACGTGTGAAAGTCATACCCCACTCTCCACTCAACTGTGGAGAATGTCATGTCCATTGGCTAGATCTGGGTAGGGGTTTGAAGTTTACTGCCCATTGTCCTTGGCTGGAGCCACAGTTTGAGTGGGACCCCTGGGCCCAAATCTGTCTATCATAATATTCTTCTTGTAGGTTTCTAGGACCCTCTGGATCCTTCTACTTTGCCATTCTCCCATGCTTCTCTCATGGGAGAGAGTCCCAATAGGATGTCCTCCCCTCTGTCCCAGTTTCCTGGTAAGTGAAGATTTTCATAGGACATGCCCCTTGGGCTAGTATGCAGATATAAGTGAGTATATACCATTTGACTCTTTCTGCTTCTGGGTTAACTCACTCATGATCATTTCTAGTTCAATCCATTTGTCCACAAATTTCGGGAATTCCTTGTTTTAAATGTCTCATATTTGACCATGTCCCCTGGATGGGGAGGCCTGGTGGCACTCAGAGGAAGGATAGCAGGCTACCAAGAAGAGACTTGATACCCTATGAGCATATACAGGAGGAGGAAGTCCCCCTCAGTCACAGTCATAGGGGAGGGGAATAAGGGGAAAATGGGAGAGAGGGAAAAATGGGAGGATACAAAGGATGGGATAACCACTGAAATGTAATAAGAATAAATTAATAAACTAAAATTAAAAAATAAAGCCGGGCATGGTGGCGCACGCCTTTAATCCCAGCACTCGGGAGGCAGAGGCAGGCGGATTGCTGCGAATTCAAGGCCAGCCTGTCTACAAAGCGAGTCCAGGACAGTCAAGGCTACACAAAGAAACCCTGTCTCATTTAAAAAAAAAAATAAATAAATAAATAAATAAATAAATAAATAAATAAAAATAAAAATAAAAAAAGAATATGTAAAATGGAGATTAAGCAAATAATTAGTAGGGAATTTAGAGAACTCATTCAATTAAAGAAAACAAACAGACCTTCTAAACATTGAGGGAAGATGTTTAGAGGTACCGCAAGACCAGTCTCACTAACAGCATTTACTTAATCATTTGTATATAGAAATTTAGGCAGGAAGGAAAAACTCCGGAGCTCCCATGCTCTTATATTAATGGAATTAGCCAACCTATTAGTGTCCTTGAAAACAAATTCTCACTATAAGCCCTGGCAAGCTTCCATCACTGTGGAAAACAGTAGCAAGAAGGAAGATCGGTTACAATTTCATGTCCAAATGAAATGAGAGTTGTGATGTGGACATCTGGTTAACCCACAGCTCTATCCAATATGATGAGACAACAGGTACAACACACTACAGGCAAGCACATCCCACACTGCTTTCTTATTTATACCTTTTTCTGTCTCCCAGTTACTCCTCTGAATGTACAAAAATGTGGCTAAACTCATGGCCATCGTTGGCTCTGGCCACCATGCATCACCTACTCACACCTGAAGACTATTTGGAGCCACTTCAACATAATGCCTTCACATCCTTTGGGGTTTTACACAGAAACAAGCATAAGAAGATGATGCTTAACGTTTTGGGTGACTGTTTAGGTAGCAAACTGTCTCTTTCATTCTTTCCATTTCGGAAGCTGCTAACCTGCACTTCTGGTTTACTCAGGTAATTAATTATTGTTCCTTTTCAAGTCTCTGATGGAATTGAAGACCCGATAGTTTAGTTTTACAGTTCAGCCTAGTTTAGGGTTTTTAGCTCTAGATAGATGTTTTAGTTGATAGGATGAGATATGATAGATATTGATCTACATTCAAAATTTTGACTTACCAAGAGAGGAAAGATGTTTTCCTCAAGTTTGACAAATTCAAATACCCAAAACATTATGAATGTAACATTTGCATAGTTCCTGATAGTTTTGTGGTTCTTTTTGCTTTATGTAGTTAATTCTATTTATGTGTAATAATATAAATGTATATGTAAATAATAATAATAATAAAAATTTTAAAAGAAAAATTTAAGTTTGAATGTGATCTATAAAGTGAAGCTTTAAATAACTAAAACACATGTATTTTCAAAGGTTAAAGGTCTCAAATTGATTGGTTTTTATATTACCTTCATTTATTTTAAAAGTATTTTAGTTTCCTAAGCTGAAATTATTCAGAGTATTAGCAAATTCCTGAACAAAAAACTCCAAATATATAGGTTTTTGAATGTACTGCATAATAACCAATTTAAGCAGTAGAAAATATTGTCTACATTGTATGATAACAACCAATGCTATATATTCTTGTCATGATTTTTAAAAATTCTTTGGTGAGATAATTAATTGTCAATAAAATCTCAGAAGCAAGACACTATATTCACAAAGGAAAGTGATAAATAAATTGACACTATTACAGTAATTGATTAAGAAAGTAGCTACATTTTATAATGCTCACCACCTGTGAGGAAATAGTAAATTTTAAATTTTCATGCAGAAAAATCTTTAAAATAATATATTTACTCTATGTATAAGCAAAAATGTGTGATACGAGAGACCTAAGGTAAAATTGGTTATTTATTTCCTTTTTCTTTCCTTCCTCCCTTCATTTTTTTTTTTTTTTTTTTTTTTTTTACTCACTGAATTTTGGGCTTGGGCACCACCAAATACCACATCTGCCTCCACCTATATCTGAAACTTACTGATGAATGCAATTTATGTGACAAGTTCTTCTCTATTTTATATTTCTAGGTAATGCATAAATCATTCTAATACAATATTTTTAAGTACGAATACCAGTAAAAGCATTTTCTTCTTGGTAGCCTGCTATCCCTCCTTTGAGTGCCACCATGTCTCTCACTCCAGGGCACATGGTCAAATATGAGGCACCAGAGTACGTGTGAAAGTCATACTCCACTCTACACTGAACTGTGGAGAATGTTCTGCCCATGGCTAGATCTGGGCAGGGGTTTGAAGTTTACAGCCTGTATTGTTCTTGGCTGATATAAAGGGGGAGGAAGTCCCCCTCAGGCACAGTCATAGGGGAGGGAATTAAGGGGAAAATGGGAGGGAGGGAAGAATGGGAGGATACAAGAGATGGGATAACCATTGAGATGTAACAAGAATAAATTAATAAAAAAAAAAAGAGAGAGAAAAAAGCATTTTCTTTTTGGAGGTGACATTAAATTGAAAAAGAAAATGATAAGGCACACATATCTTTAATCCCAGTACTCAAGGAGACAGAGGCAGGTGGAACAATATGAGTTCGAAGCCAGTCAGGTCTACAAAGTGAGTACAAGACAGCCAAGGATGCACAGAAAAATCTTGTCTCAAAAAACTGTAAAGATAATATTAAGAAGGTAGGAGGATGACAAAGAGAGAATTTAAAAATATGTACATGGTAAAGTAAGCCAGGATCATTTTGCATCCTACTAAGAAACAGCTGTAGATAAAATAGAGACTCTCAAGAGACTATTTTTCATTTAAATCATCCAATTTGCATTTGGGCATATTTTTATATGAAACAATTAACATAGTGTAGAACGACTTAACGATGATCACTTTGTACCTGCTTCATTTTTCCAGTATGATTATTACTAATATTAGCTGGCATTGGTTAATTGTATAAAAAAGATAATTACTAATTTCTTTTCATATGAGGTTAGAGTTATATTTAGATTGCTCATACATAATAGATGTATGATAATTGTATGTATGTATACATAATATTGTATGATATAAATTGATATAATGCAAACTGCAAAACTTGCAAGGAGAAAACCATATTTAAAGTAATAGCTTATTGAAATAATTCTTACAACTAAAAGTTATAATAGTACAAAACACTATGACGCATTTACTTATGGACACTGCATTTGGAGAAAATAAAGATATTCTCTTGAAATTGGAGAAACAGGTTCAAATCTAATAGATGTTTTAGAGAAAAAAGTAGAATATACAAAGTTGAGAGTCATTTGTTTCCTATCTGTTATTGACAAAATGATCTGTAACAATGAAATCTATAAAGAAAAACAATTTGTCCCACAGAGTTAAAAAAGTAAGATTAACATACTCAATATTTTTTACCATAATGAGTGGGCAGAAAAAGCAACTTCCTAAGTAGATATATGTTTAACATCATGTCAATCCTCAAAGTAGTCCTGACCAGCCAATTTTTACTCTGCCTAACTTTTAATGACTTTTTTTCTTTTCATACCATTTTTATAGCGTTAATGGGTAGATCAATTGTTAGTTCACAATAATGAGCAAAAACAACCTTGAAAAAAAAATTGGAACACCGAAGCACAGATATGCTGCTGGACACACACACATGTACACACTCATATCACTATCAAATTGAACCATGAAGAAAAAATAATTTGCTCAGTACAATAACATTTAACAATATTTAACTAGTAATAAATTTCTCACCGAAGAAATGCATAGGGACAGTTGTCTACACAGTTACATTTTTCACAATTTTAAAAGAAATTCTAATACTAATTCTTAAACTAGTTTTAAAAATTAATTTGAAGGCTTTCGTGGGACATGCCCCTTAGGCTAGTATGCAGATGTAAGTGAGTATATACCATTTAAGTCTTTCTGCTTCTGGGTTAACTCACTCATTATGATCATTTCTAGCTCAATCCAATTATCCACAAATTTCAGGAATTCCTTGTTTTTAATAGCTGAGTAGTATTCCATAGTGTATATATACCACAGTTTCTTTATCCATTCTTCTACTGAGGGACACTTAGGCTGTTTCCATGTTCTGGCTATTATGAATAAGGCTGCTATGAACATGGTTGAGCAAATTTTCTTGTTGTGTGCTGGAGGACATCCTATTGGGACTCTAGATGAGAGAAGCATGGGAGAATGGCAAAGTAGAAGGATCCAAAGGGTCCTAGAAACCTACAAGTAGAACATCATGATAGGCAGATTTGGGCCCAGGGGTCCCACACAAACTAAGGCAATAGCCAAGGACAATACAGGCAGTAAACTTTAAACCCCTACCCAGATCTAGCCAACGGTCAGAACATTCTCCACAGTTGAATGGAGAGTGGATATGACTTTCTCTCATACTCTGGTGCCTCACATTTGACCATGTCCCCTGGAGGGGGAGACCTGGTGGCACTGAGAGGAAGGACAGCAGTTACCAAGAAGAGACTTGATACCCTATGAGCACATACAGGGGGAAGTAATCCCCCTCAGGAACAGTCATAGGGGAGGGGAATAAGGGGAAAATGGGAGGGAGGGAAGAATGGGAAGACACAAGGGATGGGATAACCATTGAGATGTAACAAGAATAAATTAATAATAAAAAATTAAAAATAAATAAATAAATACATTAAAAAATAAAAAATAAAAATTAAAAAAATTAATTTAATAGAAATCTGTAAATTTTAGAGTATGAGTTCAACATTACACTGATTCTAAAACAATGATACATGGACAAAAATTATAGCCTCCTTCAAATTGAGATCCCTTAGTCATAATATTTTTGTAAAAAATATACAACTTAATAAAATACCATATTGAAAAATATGATACAAAGATACTAAACAAAAATTGCTACATTGTTAAAGAACAGTGTCTATACAAAGATGGCTCATCATATATAAATCAATAATATTAATTTATTCCACCAACATAGTGGTTGACAAAAGGCATACTATTGTATTAGTAGATGCAGAAAATATTCTAGAAACTTCATTATTACTTTATGGAAAAGATATTCAAGAAGTTAGGTATAGTGGGGATAATATCCTTTTACAGGTAACACCCTCTTCATCTGCGAATAATACCACCTTAAGACTCTACCAAAATCCCCTCAGAACCCATTAACAGACTCAGTGATGCCACATGAGTTTAGAAGTAAGAAATAAATATTAGTAGTATACTGATGTGCCAACAGTAAAGTGTTGAAAAAGAAAGTAATCCTATTTATAATATGTATTTCCCCAATTGTCAATGTATACATACATTTAAGAAGGGAGGTAAAGGATATTTATGAAAAAATTATAATGACATATAAGAAGTTGAAAAATACACAAAACAATGGAAAGATATCCTTTATGAGTTTGTAGACTTTAAGAATCAATGTTGATATTCTGCTTATATATTCAAGACAATCTTTTTCAATACAATAACTATAAAATATTCATGAAATATTTATATATTTCACACTAATAGAAAATGATAATCCTAAATTATTATGAGCCCACAAAATAAGATGAACATCAAATAAGTCCTGAGCAAAAGAGCAAAGCTGGAAAACTCAAATATCAGAATCTTTAGAAGATACTACAAAGCCGTGTCAGGAAGAACAGTATGCTACTACCATTAAACCAGATATAAAATCAATGGAACAGAGTAGAGAAACTAAACTTTATTCCACATACATATAGCCTAATGATTTTTCTCAAAGGTGATTCCTCCATACATTGTGTTGGAAAGGGAGAAGTGGCTCTTGCCTAACATACTCCCTTTTCTCTTATTATAAAATTTTTCATAGAATTTGTGAGAGTTGGCACTTCTAAGTTACCTGTCGTAAATATGTATCAAAGTTGTAATAAAAACATCACTACTGCCTGCAAAATAGCAAAGAAGCAAATGCAGCAAGTTTTCTAAGCATACTATTTAAACCTAGGTTTCATTTTTCAATAATATGTCAAAACAATTTCTGTCTATACAGATGTATGGATAATTCTTACAGATGCAGCATGTTAGATAGATAATCAATAATTTTTGAAATTCTTGTGTATTTCTACTAGGTACATGCTGAGTACTTCAGGGAGATAAAACAGGATGATTTCCCCTAGCACAAATGTTCTGATTAAATTTTATTCCCCCAGTACTCAGTTCATCAAAGAAGTAACACACTTAGAATTGTGGTACTAGGAAGTCCATAAAGGTAGTTTGCCTGAAGAATAAGATCTACTTGCCAATGGAAGGCATTCTCACTAAGTCTTTCAGAGCAAGTTTTAGCTGATGAAAGAATGTCCTGTTGACTCTGCATCTATCAAGAGTTTTCAAATAATGTCTTCTAAGAACTTCTCTTCTTAGGTGTATTTTTATTTATTTGTTGAAGCTACTTAAAAACCTATGATACTGAGGGAGACCTCCTCCCCCTATATATGCTCTCAGAATATCAAGTCTCTTCTTGGTAACTAGCTATCCTTCCTCTGAGTGCCACCAGGTCTCCCCATCCGGGGGACATGGTCAGAAAAGGGGCACCAGAGTTCGTGTGAGAGTCAGATCTCACTCTCTACTCAACGGTGGAGAGTATCATGTTTGTTGGCTAGGTCTTGGTAGGGGTTCGAAGCTTCCTGCCTATATTCTCCTTGGCTGGTGCCATAGTTTGAGGAAGACCCCAGGATCCAGATCTGCCTGTCATAAAGTTCTTCTTGTAGGTTTCCAGGACCCTGTGGGTCCTACTATTTCCTCTTTCTTCCATGGTACTCTTGCCTAAAGTCTCAATCGGATATCCTCTCCTCTGACCCACTTTCTTGGTAAGTAAAGCTTTTCATGGTACGTATCCCTTGGACTAGTGTTTTGATATAAGTGAGTATATACCATTTGTCTCTTTTTTCTTCTGGGTGAAGTCACTCATTATGATAATTTCTAGATCAATCCATTTGTCCACAAATTTTGGGAATTCCTCGTTTTTAATAGCTGAGTAGTATTCCATAGTGTAAATATACCACAGTTTCTTAGTCCATTCTTCTACTGAGGGACACTTAGGCTGTTTCCATGTTCTGGCTATTATGTAAGAGCAGCTATGAACATGGTTGAGCATATGTCCCTGTTATGTGGTAGGGCATTTTGTGGGTATATTCCAAGGAGTGGGATGGCTGGGTCTTGAGGAAGCCCTATTCCCATTTTTCTGAGAAAGCGCCAGATAGTTTTCCAAAGTGGTTGTACTAGTTTGCATTCGCACCAGCAATGAAGGAGTGTTCCTCTCTCTCCACATCCTTGCCAACATGTGGTGTCATTTGAGTTTTTGATCTTAGCCATTCTGATGGGTGTAAGATGGAATCTCAGTGTCGTTTTCATTTGCATTTCTCTGATGACTAACGAGGATGAGCATTTCTTTAAGTGTTTCTCGGAGGGAAGAATGAGAGGAAACAGGGGAAGGGCTAACAATCGAGATGTAATATGAATAAATTAATAAAAAAAAACTATGATAACCATATTTTGAACTCTTTATCTTGAAAGTATGAGAACAGTAATTCAGTAGGATGTCATAAAAGAAAGTTTCCACTCAGGGTTTGAAGAATATTTTCAGATGGCTAGCAATTTAGTTGTTTTTATTTACAGTAGTATGTTTATTCACATAATTTTATTTGATCTGCTTAATTATCTAAAGAAAGTAAGGGTCTTAGAGAAGGTGAATTATTTCTAGTGTAATTATAAACATATCATTTAAATAAGTAAAATAATATTTTCAACTTTTAAAATGGTATTTATTCCTTGTATTTGACAAAACAGAATCTTAGAGCAGCAAGTAATGTAAGTTTTCCTTCTTTTTCATTTCAAATCTCTGATTAAGTATAGTCCATTGTTAACTTCTCTCAAAAATGTCTATGAAACCACAAGTTATTTTTTACGTTAAAATTTCATTGAACTACTTACAAATATATAAGCAACAGCTGTCTGTTCCTGTGTGAAGGATATAGCATTGAGTGATCCTAATTGCAATCCACAAAATTCTTGCCAAAGCTTACAACATTGGTATTGCTCTCCAATTTGAACCTCAAGTACTAGATAGTCCTGAGATCTATGTTTCCTTCTGCCTGCATGGAGATGCTCTCTGTTTACAGAACATGGTTGAATATTAACTGTTGACTACAATGACATCCCAAGATTTGCTGTTGTCTTTGTAGATAAGTTTCTACCATCACTGATTCAAATATTCTCCGTTTTCTTCAAATTTCAATTTCTGGATCTGGCAACTTAATGTTAGAGGAGATTGAGGCATGAGGGCATTGGCATGCAGACTTCTCACTGAACTCATAACTAGCCATTACCCCAATGAGAGTTAGTGCTTCAATCTTAATCCACCAAAGGTTTAGAAAACGTATATGGTCTTCCTTTTCTGTCTAACATCACAGGCTGTAAGTCTTGTTCATGATGCAGGTACAAGAATGTTGTACCACAATTGTAAGATTCCAGGCCGATTTAATATCCCTCAGAGCTATGGAATACCTAGAGAGTGAAATTTTTCTTGCATTTCTAATATTTTCTATTCTATCACTCATTGAGAGTATATCAAATGACTTGTAGAAGACACGAATTGGATAAATATAGGGGTAACAAAACAACAACAAAAAACATATTTCATTTCAATAATGCAAGCTTGCCTCAGTGATACTGCTGGTTTCTTCCAGACCACTTTCAATAAAGGAAAATCTCAATAAAGTGAGTCATTTTCTGTTCATGTTATTGTTTCCCACAAACAGTAATAAACTCTAAAATAGTTTTTGTATTACATTGTATATTTACATTGGAAAGGCATTATAATTAAAATTAATGATCACACCTCAATTTGAAAATAAATTACTGTCAAAAATATCAATAGTTACATGATTGTTAGGAATTTATCAGCACTTTTATTTTGGTGTAAATGTTTCTGGCTGAGCAAGGCAGTAGCTGTCCAAGCTTGGGTTGATATAACAATTACTTAAGATGAGATAAAATTGAAGCATGATCCACTCATTTCATTTCATGAAAGTTTTCTTGTAGCATGTGGCTTCAAAACATTTGATTAACAGAAAAGTTTCTTTAAAATTGAAGTCAGTCGTCTCAAAATTTGCTACATGTTTATCAACTCTTCTTATAAACTATTCTAAATATTTTCTTCTTTCACTAATGTTCACGTCTTCACCACGGGTAGGCTCCACTTCAAGAACCAGCTTTCTTTACTCAACCACAATAAGTATAAATTCATCCCCTAGAAACTGATGATAAGAATTTAGGAATTCAATTCCATATTTAGGCTACACTTTTACATTATTTTCTTAGTCCTTTCATCACATATAAAGTTACTTTCTCTACTGAGCCCTTGAGCTTATCAAAATCTGTGGCTTCACCTTCTCCCAGGCCTTTGTTAATGTTGGTATTTTGTCCTCTTTTCATGAATCATGAATTTTAATAATTACATATCAAAAGTTAAATTATTTTTGGAGGGTGTTTAAATTAATTACCTTAGATTCATCATTGGAATCACTAAATATGACCAAGATAGCCTTTGAAATATTTTAAAATAATTATTTATTCACTTTACATTTCTAGCTTAGCTCCCTCATCTTCTCCTCCTGGCCTTTCCTTTCTTCCTCCTCCTCCTCCTTCTTCCCCATATCCCTCTCCTATACTCCCCAGAAAAGGGGAGCCCCACCGTATCAACCCATCCCAGCTCATCAAGTTGCATTAGGACTGAATATATTCGTCTCCCCTGTGGCCCACCAAGGTAGCCCCACCAGGGGGAAGTGATCAAAACTCTGGCAACAGGTCCATGTCAGACACAGCCTCTGCTCCCCTTGACCACATGAAGCCTTAGCTGCCCATTGGCAACATCTGTGTAGGGGGTCTAGGTCCACAGTATGCATGGTCCTCAGTCTGTGCTTTAGGGCCCCTCAAGTTCCTGGTTAATTGGCTCTGTTTGTCTTGTATTGCTCCAGGTCTTTCCTTTCTTCTCCCCACTTTTCCACAAGACTCCCTATGCATCCCCCAATGCTTTGCTGTGAGTCTCAGCATCTGTGTCCATCAGCTGCTGATTGGAGCCTCTCAGAAGACAAGTATACTAGACTCTTGTCTGCAACCAAAGCAGAGTATCTTTAATACTGTCAGGGATTGCCTCTCTCCCATAGGGTGGGTCTTGGGTTGGGCTAAGCTTGTTGAACATTCTCTCAAGCTCTCCTCTCTCTTTATCTCTGCATATCTTGTAGACTCAGTAAGTTTTGGGTCAAAGTTTTTGTGGTTGGGTTATAGTTTTCCTTCTTCCACTAAGAGCCCTACCTAGTTACAGGTTGTACTTTTCAGTCTCCATGACCCCTGCTACTAGGAGTCACCCCCATATCCTCCCAGAAGCTCACTATTTCTTAGATCTCTAGCTTGCCACAGAGATGCCGCCACCCATTGTTTCTCTCTTCTCTGCAGGCCTTCTATTTTCCTGCCCTGTCATTCTCTCTACCTGCAATTCTCTCTGCATTCCCTCTCTTACCTTGTTATCCCTTTTCAACGGCTTCTGCTGACTGTTCTATTTCTCCTTCTGAGTGAGACTTAAGCATCTTCTCTTGGCTCTTCTTTGTTAATTATTTTCTCTGGGAATTATGTTTATCCTGTATTAAATGGCTAAAATCCACTTATAAGTGAGTACATACCATATGTGTCTTTCTGGGTCAGTGTTACCTCACTCAGGATGCTATGTTCTAGTTTCACCCATTAGTCTTGAAATTCAGAATTGTGGCTAGATCCATAGGTTTTTAAATTAGTATCTTCTTAGCAAGAGTTAATGCAGCATTAATCACATCATACATCAGACTTGGTAGCTTGGATAAATTGTTCATGAGTTCAAATTTTGAAAGAAATATTTTTGAGCAGCTGGTCTAAGAGTGGGGACAAAGAGATACTATTTACTACAGATTTTTTTTGTTCCCTAGAATTTGAAAGGTAAATGAACACTGACTTCAATTTAGGCCACCAACTGTATTAACCCATAAATACAGGATTTAGTTTAATTTTGCAGCATTGAATACAGGCATTGACTTTTTTCCCCTGGATATTAATGTCATAGATGTCATCATCTTTCAAAATATTGAAAATACATTCTTTGCCGTAAGCATCTTCATTGCTGTCCTTAGCTAGATCTCTAGGTAACTTTCATATTTTTACACTAACATTTGTTATTTTTCCTAGAATCTTTGTGTTATGTAAATTATTTCAGTCCTTATTACTTGGGAGCAACCCTCTGATGCTTGTGAACATTTCTTTTAAAACTTCACCAGTGACCAGCCTTCATAGAATGGAAGAAAGTTAGATTGCTCTGAATCAGGGTCTTCCTGAATGGAATAATGTAGTTTATGTAGCTTAATGTAGCTTCAATATTGTCTTAACTTTTCTCCATATTAGCAAAGTAGTATATTTCACCCTCCTAAGTGCACTGGCACAAACATAGAACTACTAATGCACCGTATTTCTATGCCAGTTATCCAAAAACCAGATAAAAATACATGACTGTGATGATAAAACACACACACACAATGGCATTCCATTAATACTAAACCTAACATCTTCAGTTGAAATCTCTGTTACAAAGTATAGCCAGAGGTAAAAGAGAGGGCATATTCATTCATAATGACCCAAGGTGAATCCTTTTTTCTTTTACTTAGTTGGTCAAGTATTTTCATTACATGAATGGAAGAAAGATATAATATAACTAGGATGTTTTAACCTCATTTTGGCAGTTAGAAAGTTAGCTTATTTCATTTAAAGAAACATATTGTGTTAACTGTTTCTCAGAAAATTGGTTGCTGTGATAATTTCTTTCTTTCTCTCTTTGCTCTTATGTGAATATGTTCCATGTAATGTATCTGGGCTTAGACACAGGAGAAAACCTTTTCTGCATTACTGGGATATTAAGTCTTATCAATCAGTTTCCTCTGACTTTCTATCTTCTTCAGCCACGTCATAAGCTCAAAGACGACATATGCAATTTTCCAACAACCCGTTCTATTTCTCGATTCATTTTACTCCAAACAAGCACCATACCTCTTGCTGTATTCAATATTTAATGTTTGCAGCAACAGCAATATTTCACGTACAGCCAAGCAACTACAGAAACTGACTTTGGCCCAGTTTTACTGGGTCCATTCTTGCCTGTTTCTCTCTTTCTTCCACTCCACAGGGGAGAGAATCCCCAGGGTCACAAATTCACCTTATCCAACAGTGGATAACCTCATTTCTACCACTCCTTTACACAGAGAGCATCGTGCTTTGTGGGCTAAGAAGATAACAGATCTTCCATTTCTCCAGCCTAGTATGCAGTCTTGACATTCCCATCCCGACCTGTGTAAGTCCACATTGTGAATATGTATCTGCCAATCATCTGTCTGTCTGTCTATCTATCTATCTATCTATCTATCTATCTATCATTTACCTATCATCTATCTATATCTATCTTCTCTGTATCTATCTATCTACCTATCATCATTTATCATCTATCCATCTATAACATATATAGCATCTATCTATGTATGCATCTATCTACCTATCTATCATTTATCATCTATTATTAATCATCTATCATCTATCTATCCATCTATCTATCATCTATTTCTCTAGATCTATCAATAATCTATCTATCATCATATCTGTATTCCTTCTATCAGCTTTGTTTCTCCAGAAGACGTAATACAGTGGGTAATGTCATATTTCTCCCTTGTCATTCCTGTTCCTTTTCTTTCTTCAGTATGGCATTTTTCTTAGCAGTGTTATGATTTAGGGATCTCTCTGGAAAGCTAATCTGTAAAAGACAAAAGCCATCATGCCATGGTCCGTACATCTAATAAGTCAACAAATATTTATGGAACAGACTTCACATGATACTACTGTATGGGATCTGCTTTGATTTCTCCTCAAGGTATACATGTAGTTTTATTCCTACATTGTTATCATGTATAAAACAGCAGCTGATTTCCTGGAATGCAGGATGAATGCCAGAGAAAGAACACTGAGGAGGAAGGACAAGGGCATGCAGGTAAGGACCACTCATCTATCACGAAAAGCTACATCTTCCATAAGTTAGGGCTGAGAGTGGTGCATAAAATTGGTGGGAAAAGAGCAGTTTTAGGAAAATAATCACATTTTAAGTTACATCAAGCCTCTAGTTGTGAAAATGAAACTGAACAAGGTAAGAAGAGGTTAAAGCTACATCGTAGCACTGAAATTGGACAATAAGTGGCGAATAACATTTCAACCTAGACAGAACCTATTACCCTCGTTCCCCCTGTCTGTGACAGTGCTGTTAAGAGAGGCCAGCCAAGATCCAATTATGCTACAGGTTCAATTTCCACCTTCAAGTCTTGTATCACTACCTTCAATGCAAAGGGTTCAGTTCACAGGCTTCAGAAATATTTTCCGAGTCACGAAGGACATTCAAAGTGTCAATGAGTGTGTTTTAAGGGCAGAGTGGGAGGAAGCAGTAATGCTGTATTTTTTTTAAACAAGGAAGCAACAACTATAGCAAAAACAGCAATATTAAAAAGTTATGACCACAGCTAACACCAATGACCTTTATGCAGAACTCTTTGATTTAAGCTGCAAAGTTCGGGACAAATCAGCTTTAGTTTTCCTTTTGAGACAAGGTCTCATTATGTAGCTCTGGCTGTCCTGGAACTCACTATGTAGACCATGCTGGCCTCAAATTCACAAAGATGCACCAGCCTCAGGCTCCCATGTGGTGGGATTAGAGGCATGCATCACCAGACCTGGCTTAATTTATTTTTTAATATTTCTTTTAAAACTGACTTCAGAAGGAGTTCAAAATAAATAGAATTTCACCTGGTCTACCTCATTATTCAGTGAGTTGTCTTTATACGTGGTCATCTAGTTATTGCAGTTAGAAACACCAAGGAAACACCTGAAATAAAGAAAAATATGACAAGCAGCACTACTGAGTTCCACAGCAGGACTCCAGGTGTCTGTCAAACTAGAAATTATGAGTTGGTGATAGAAGTACAATGAGGAGATAAATGTGATAAAATCAGAGTTTTGACAAACATGATGCCACTTATTTGTCCATCAGAATAGTGTCCTGACAGCTTTCATTATGGAAATCAAACCAAAGTATATTCACAAAGTTCTCACAAAATGTGTCCTCTTCAGTTATGAAAACACTGATAAAGGCAAATTTAATGTCTATAGCAACAGAATTTAGGAAGTTTTTAACACTAATGAATAATCCACTGCCCATTTCATGTACCGGTAGCATGTAGGTTGGAGTAGTGTTGACTGGTGAGATATCAGAAAAAGGCTAAATCTCAAATATATTCTTCAAACATGGTAACCAAGAATCTAATAGCTCTCCTGTGCTGTTTTGAAGGTCAATCCATAAAAAAGCTACAGGAATATGAGCAGTCTTTGAAAAATGTCTATTTTCAATATACTTGGAAAAGCATTGTACTAAATTTGAGTATTTTCTATAGTCTCAATGCCTGGATAAGATAATCGTCACAGCAAGATGGGCCCTCTGTGACTGTGCCTCTCTTTATAACACTACAACAGAAGCAGCTGAGACAGGAAGCCTGTCGAAATATCTTTGTGTTCATGGATGCTATTACATCAGAGAAAACCTTCTCTAAATGAAACAAAGTAAATTGTTCCTTCATTTGTATTTTTCAGTTATAATGTTCAACATGGTAATTTTCAGGTTAGTTTCAAAAGTTTTAGTGGTATAATTTACTTAATGTTTTACTTCTGATTTTATTCTTATTTTCCTATACACAGTTAAAATAAGAATATTAATTCTAGGATAAAGAATGGTTACATATGGAACTTTAGATATCTAAAATTTATAAACATTTCAAAAATTCTAAAACAAAAACTATAAGACTAGATCATAAAGATTTAACAGCTGAAAACATAATGAGAAACATTTGTGAAAGATAAATATTAACTCATAAATTCAAGTAGATATGTAAAATAAAATTTTAAATGTTTTGCTAGTAAAACAAAAGATGTTTCAAAGTCTACGGGACAGAGCTAATTATAGAGGAAATGAATTAACTATATATACTTTATCCTCTAAATAGGCGAGTCCAGTAGGTCTGGTACTCTGCAAATATCGTACAATTAAGTAGTGGACAAGAGGATAGTCTTCCTGAAAACTAAGGGTAAGATACTGAGGAGGTGGTGTTTGAACACTGAGACTCTGAGAACATTTCTATGTTGCAATCAGGACACTAGACTGATAGTAACTATATCTCTAAAACAAAAGAAGAAACAAGAAAGGGGAAAACCAGCAATGATTAAATATAATATTAAGTGGAGAATGATCAATTAGTATGCAGCAACATGACAAATGTTATTAGTATGTACTTGTGGTTTTTCCTTTTATTTCGGTAATATGTTAAAATGCCTAGAAAAACTGTAATTTAGGCCTTTTGGCAAAATTCAGCACATAGAATATAATTCAGCACTTTCTGTTATGCAGAAAGCCACGTTCTGAGTATCTTTATTAAAACACTGCTTGGTGATTAAAATTGTGCACTTGTTACTGGGTCATAATCTATATTTCTCCTTGTCAACGACAGTCCATAGATCTAAAAGTTGAACTATAAGGCAACTGTTTTATATTTATTTATTCATTTGGTGAGGTGGGCAAAGACCGTGATGTGCACAGGAAGGTGAGAGCTATGTTTAGGAGTCACTTTCCTCTTTCTTTCATGCGAGTTCTATGCATCAAATTCAGGTTTTTAGGTCAGCCATAAGAACTTCTACTTACAGAACCTTCTCACTGTTTCTATAAGTTAATGTTTGAAAAATTGTTGTGAAAAAACCATGCATATGTGTGGGTCTTTTTCTTTTCTTTTTTTTTTTTTATCAAATTCATCCTTCCTCGATATCCTTTTATCAAATTCCTACTTATTACCACATTACATTCCCCTCCCAACTGTTCTTTCTCTTTTTATTATTATTTATCTTTCAACATACTATTTAGGAATTTCACACTATACAGCCCAATTACACTTAGTTCCCAGACCTTCTCTGTGCCCCTCCCTTGTGACTCTATGACAACAACAACAACAATAACAGCAACAACAACAACAACAAGTCCAATTTCTGTTATCTATGCATTCACTGGAGCGTGGCCAAACTTTCACTGGTCGGGTCCTTAAATAGAATCGAGTCCTTCCCCTCCTGCACTGCCACCTGAAGCCATGAGTGTGGAAAGCTACTGACGCACCAAACATGTACCATGTGTGGAGCTAGGGACTAGGTCCTCTCCATGCATGATACTTGTTTGGTGCATCGGTCTCTACCGGCTGTCTGGGCCCAGATATTAAACTAAAGAATTAAACCAACTAAAGAATCCAATTTAAAAACTGGGTACAGAGCTAAACAGAGACTTCTCAACAGAAGAATAGCAGATGGCAGAGAAGCACTTAAAGAAATGATGAGCCAGGCATGGTGGTGCACACCTTTAATCCCAGCCCTCAGGAGGCAGAAGGAGGTGGATCTCTGTGAGTTCGAGGCCAGCCTGGTCTACAAAGTGAGTCCACGACAGCCAAGGCTACTCAGAGAAACCTTGTCTCAAAAAAAAAAAAAAAAAAAAAAAAAAGAAAAGAAAAGAAAAAGAAAAAAGAAATACTCAGCATCCCTAGCCAGCAGGGAAATGCAAATCAAAACGACTCTGAGATTTCATCTTACACCTGTCAGAATGGCTAAGAACAAAAACTCAAGTGACAGCCCATGCTGGTATGGATGTGGAGAGAGGGAAACACTCCCCCATTGCTGGTGGTACAAACCACTTTGTTAATCAGTCTGGTGCTTTCTAAGAAAATTGGGAACTTCTCCATACCACTCCTGAGCATATACCTAAAAGATGTGCCACCATACAACAAGGACGTTTGCTCAAGGTTCAAAGTGGCATTATTCATAATAAACAGAAACTAGAAAAAAAATCAAGATGTCTCTCAGCTGAAGAATGGATAAAGAAACTATGATATATCTACACAATAGCATACTATTCAGCTATCTGAATAGTATAGCTGTGGACATAGTGAAATTTGAAGGCAAATGGATGGAGCTGGAAAGATCACCCTGAGTAAGATAACCCACACTTGGAAGAATATACATGATATATACTCATTTATAAGTGGATATTAGCCATATAATACAGGATAACCATACTACAACCCACGGGCCTAAAGAAACTAAGTAACAGGGAGAACTTTAGAAAGGATGCTTAATTCTTAGTCAGAAGGACAATTAGGATAGACACTGGAAGCAGTTGAAGAGAAGAAACAGGACCGGAACATATCATAGAAGTCCTCTGAAAGATTCCATCCAACAGAAGATCCAAGCAGATGTTGAGTCACACAGCCAAAGTTTGGGCAAACATTTTGCTCTGCTCAGTGTGCCCTATGGATGAGTCAGGGGAACAGAAAGGCCCAGAGCTGATTAGAGCTCCACAAGAAGACCAACAGAGCCAGTGTGAGTTTATATGTACAGCAGCCTTTTGGCCTCAGGCAAGATTATTTCACCTCAGACTCCTCTCTGTATAGCTCTTACTGTTTTCTGTTCCTGGCCCATGAGGATACCTGAGTTCTTTCTAGGGTGGGGTGAGGTATGATATCTACATATATTTAGGACTGAACCGTCAGCAGTCTCTTATTCCCTACATGTTGACCAGGCTTTTTTATGTGGCAATAAGCCAAAAATTACTTATAAGAAGGCCACAATGCTGCAGTAATGAATAAAACTCCACATGTAAGCAACTTGGTAATGCAGAACCTTTTCTTTGTCTTCTCCCTGGAAGTTTTCTACAGTTTAAATCATAGTGCCTCAGCAATAGGTTAGAGGATCAATGGAATTGAACTGAAGTTCCAGAGATGAATCCACACACATTTGTTCACTTGATTTTTGACAAAGAAGCCAAATCCATTCAATGGAAAAATGACAGCATCTTCAACAAATGGTGCCAGTCTAACTGGATGTCTACATGTAGAAAAATGTGATCAGACCCCTATTTGTCACCATGCACACAACTCAAGTCCAAGTGGATTAAAGACCTCAACCTAAAACCAGAGACATTAATCCAGAGAGAGGAAAAAGTGGGGAAGAGTCTGGAACACATAGGCACAGGAGACAACTTCCTGAACAGTACACCAACAGCCCAGGCCTTAACGTCAACAATTAATAAATGGGACCTCATGAGGCTGAGAAGCTTCTGTAAGGCAGGTGACTATGTCAAGAGAACAAAGCGACAGCCTACAGACTGGGAAAAGATCTTCACCAAACCTTCACCTGACAAAGGTCTAATATCCAAAATATATAAAGAACTCAAGAAATTAAACACCATAAAACCAAATAACCCAATAGGGAAATGGGGCTCAGAACTAAACAGAGAATTCTCAACAGAGGAATATCAAATGGCTGAGAAACACTTAAAGAAATGCTCGTCCTCGCTAGTTATCAGAGAAATGCAAATCAAAATGACACTGAGATTCCATCTTACACCCATCAGAATAGCTAAGATAAAAAACTCAAGCGACACCACATGCTGGTGAGGATGTGGAGAGAGAGGAACACTCCTTCATTGCTGGTGGGAATGCAAACTAGTACAGCCACTTTGGAAATCTATCTGAGGCTTTCTCTGAAAAATGGGAATAGGGCTTCCTCAAGACCCAGCTATTCCACTCCTGGGAATATACCCAGAAGATGCACTACCACACAACAGGGACATATGCTCAACCATGTTCACAGCTGCTTTATTCATAATAGCCAGATCAAGGAAACAGCCTATGTGTCCCTCAGTAGAAGAATGAATAAAAAAACTGTGGTACATTTACACTATGAAATACTACTCAGCTATTAAAAACAAGGAATTTCCAAAATTTGTGGACAAATGGATTGATCTAGAAATTATCATAATGAGTGAGTTCACCCAGAAGCAAAAAGAGTTAAATGGTATATACTCACTTATATTGAGACACTAGTCCAAGGGGTACGTCCCCATGAAAAACTTTACCTACCAGGAAAGTGGGTCAGAGGGGAGGACATCCTATTGAGAGTTTAGGTGTGAGAATCCTGGGAGAATGAGTAAATAGAAGGATCCAGAGAGTCCTGGAAAACTACAGGCAGGTCTGGGCCCTAGGGTCCTCCTCAAACTATGGCACCAGCCAAGAAAAATATAGGCAGTAAACTCAAACCCCGACCCAGACTAGCCAATGGACAGGACATTCTCCGCCATTAAGTGGAGAAGGAGATCTGACTTTCATACAAACTCTGGTGCCCCATATTTGACCATGTCCCTTGGATGGGGACGCCCGGTGGCACTCAGAGAAAGGATTATAGGTCACCAAGAAGAGACTTGACACCCTATGAGCATATACAGGGGGAGGAGGTCCCCCTCAGTCATAGACATAGGAGAGGGGAATGGGGGGGGGGAAGCAGGAAGGAGGGAGGAATGGGAGGATACAAGGGATGGGCTAACAACTGAGATGTAATATGAATAAATTAATAATAAAAAAGGAAAAAAAAGAATAAAAAAGAAGACACCACAAAAAATAAATAAATCATAGTGCCTTTGTAAGATGATAGATAACACTCATACACCGGCCTATGGATGAAATTGGATGTTAGTTGTAATAATGTTCTTTTACAGACAGCATTATCTTACATCCCTGAAGACATACAACAACCACCTAAAAATTTGACCAAAAGCCTATCAATACCTATAAACAAACTCAGATAGTTGCAGAATTAAAAAAGTAAGGAATGAACTTTAGTGAGATTATATGGCCATACTAACTTGGCTAAAAGAAAGAAAATGGGTGAAGGTGGAGAAAAGATACCCTGCAACGTATGTAATGGCAGAAAACAAATTTTAGTAGCAAGCGAAGGGGAAGGGGAGAGGGCAGGGAGAACGGGTGCCAGGGAAGCAGGAATGGAGAGGATGGAAGGAAAGGGAGGATAGCAAATCTGATGAGTGTTGAGTCTATACATAAGGACACAGCTACCTGGGCTGTGGGTTCCTCCCATTGTCAGTGAAGGTACTGGCAGAGACCAAAGAACATGAAAAAAATGCATCTAATAAGTCTCAGAAAACTCACTGTGCACATTTATTAACAGATGATTTGAGAGAGAGAGAGAGAGAGAGAGAGAGAGAGAGAGAGAGAGAGAGAGAGAGAGAGAGAGCACAGCTATACATGTACAGTGACAAACAATGCTAGGAATTCTTTTTTTTTCTGGCACATTTTATCAGCATAGTAGCGAGAAACCATTTGTAAAATACCCTATGTGGTTCCAGGCTCTCCAGTAAAGTGTTTCCCTAATAGCTTCATCTGTGAACTCAGAGCAAATATCTCTAGACTATACTTTAAGACCAGGCCTACAGAATACTGCTAGCTAGAAGGCAGACTTTGTGTCTATACTAAACAAGTCTTCAGTGCTCTGTAAAGTAAAGTTCTGTTCTGTGCCATGGACTAGAATGAAATTACTGAACATGGAGGGGCTGAGCTGGTGCATACTTAGAGCCTTTACCCATGTAGAGAAGTGTTTATGATAATGGAGGCTGCACTGTATACTAATTAAGGAGAAAGGTAAACACCAACCCAGCTACACATGTCTTGATCTATAGCAATGACCTGCATGCAAGATATTCTGGTTTGTAGGGTTACCAACTAAATCTGTTTTGATTGAAGGACCCCTCCATGAAATATAATCAAGACCTAACACAGCTTGCATTATCACAAACATGAAGGTACATTCTCCAGGCACCTAGAATAAAAACAAATACTACTCTTCTGCTAATGAAACAACAATAAAATAAGTCCTAGTGGCATTCTTCTATACTCATAGATTACCGCCTTGCTATGCCACCATTATAGAAGTGTCCTCCCACACAAACAATGTGAAGAGAGTTAGAGACCTTGGAAAATTCAAGCCTCAGTGCTCAGGGAACCCTTAGGAAGGAGTGTAAGAGCTAGATACAGTGGAGGACATCAAGTCAATGAGGCCTTCTAAACACACCATACCAATCTCACAAATGTACAGAGACTGTGGAAGCCTGCACAGGGCCTGCACAAAGGCTCCAGAACAGATGAGGTCCTGGAGCTGAAAGGATGTAGACATATGGCCCCTTTCCTAATCCAAAAGCTATCTCTAACTAATAAACACATGCTCCAAGGGAGAAAACAAACCACTCATAACCCCATGACCAGTGGTAGATGGCCAATACAAAACAAACTCAATGTGTCTTTGGGAGTTCTTTAACTCATAATGTCGTGGTAGGCATTTGTTATTGCTGTTGTTGATTTTATTTGTTTTGTTTTTGTTTGTTTATTTGTTTGGTGTTTAGGTTTCTTGTTATGTTTAACTTGAACATCCTTTGCATGTACCTTATGGTTTCTGCTTTTGTGTTTCCATGGTATTCCTGTGTCTGTGAGAAAGAGGGAGACAGAGAGAGACAGAAAGAGAGAGAGAGAGAGAGAGAGAGAGAGAGAGAGAGAGAGAGAGAGAGACTAACTATATGTGTTTGCTTGTTCTTTGGCAGATTCATGTGTTCATTGAGTGCTATTCTGATTTCCTTGCTTCTGTTTTATCTTATTTTATAATTGTTCCTTAGATGCCCATTTGTTTGCTAAAGAGAGACAGAGTGAATGTGAAGATGGAGGAGAGAAAATATGGGGAGGGGCTTGGAAGAGTCTGAGAAGGAAAAATGGTCATAATCAGAATACATTGAATGAAAAATTATTTTCAATGAAAGAAAAACTTCTAAAATTCATATGGAAGCACAAAAATCTCCAGTAGTCAAAAGACTATTAAGAGAAGCTCATAATATTGATTTTGACACATGTTATAGAGCCATGGTAACAATAAAACAGCTTGGCATTAGCACGGAAATTGACATATAAAATAATAGAGATAATACAGGATGCAGAAATAAATCCAACTAGTTAAAGTCACCTGAATTTTTACTAAGATAAAAAAAAATAAAAATGTACATTGCAATAAATATAGTCTGTATAACAAATTATGTTTGAAAAGCGAAAGATTTACATGTAGAATATTGAAAGTGTATTTCTTCCCAGCTCTTAAGAAACTCAATTAGAGGTGCATCAAATAGTTTGATGTAGGACCTAAAACTCAGAAAATGGTAGAAAAAAAGTGGAAATATTTCACAACAAACACATAGGCAATTCCTCTTGGAAAAACATTCTGAAGGTTGCAGTAACAATACGCGAAATTAACACTTATGACTGCATAAGATTGAAAAGCATCTGTACAGCTAGGGAATGGAAGAATGTATACTTTCTCTGCGAGTAGGAGGAAATATGTCAGCTCTGTATCTAACAGAAGATTGATGTCTCTAATATTTAAAGAACTCAGAAGTTGAAACGGAAAGCTAATTGTAAATGGGTCAATAAAATGAATAGAAAGATTCTCAAAAGGTAAAGTACAAATAGCCCAAAAGAACATAGAAATTTCAACATCTCAGCAATCCGGGAAATGCAAATTATAACTCTATTGCGATATCATCTTACTTTAGGTAAAATGAATATTTTACAGAAAACAAACAACAGCAGCTTGGAAGAATGTTGCAGAAAGGAAATCTCACACATTGCTAATAGGACTATTCATTCTCCTGGCCATTACGGAAATTAGTTTGAAATCACCTCAACAGGCTAAAAGGTAGGAAGAGTCTAAGTGAATATATCTCCAAAGGTCTCCAAGTCAATGTAATACAAGTTTCTTGCACACTCATATTTATTCCAACATTCTTCACAATAGTCAAGTAATAGACTTGGCCTAGAGGTCTGCGTGCTGATGAACAAATAGAGACAATGTGTCACATATACAAAAATGAAGTTGTATTAATCTATAAAGAAATTATTAAAAGAATTAACCCAGACTCAGAAAAAGGAAAAGATTTATAGCATTTGTAAATCCAATATTTTATAGAAACAAAAGATCATTTATAGATCTAGATCATCAGAATAGAAGGAAGACCAAAAAAGAAAAAGAAACATTGGCCAGAGAGAAATTGGCAAAGTGAGGAGGGAAAAGAGGGCCAAAATATATATGTCAACACAGGTTGTCTTTATGAAACACAGTCTTGTGTATATTGAGTACATGGCAAAAGGTTCTTTTCTGAGTCTTTATCTTGTAAACTGTGTTTTCATATAAACAGCACAGCGCTTTGAACCCATTAGAGTCTAAGTGTGCTAACCTGTGTTCTCTTAGAAACTGTATTTGATTTTAGTTTATTCAGTGACTTGAAAATATTTAAATGTTTAAGAGGGATAGTATTCAAAGCACACTAGTTTAGACACTGCTTTTTCCCCCTCCATTTCCTGAGCACTGTCAATAAATAAACAGAAAGAAAGGAAGGAAGGAAGGAAGGAAGAGAGAGAGAGACAGAGACAGATACAGAGACAGAGAAACAAAGAATAAAGGTAACCCTTGAACATTAAGGTATCTCTGTGAATTCAGAAATCTAATGGTATTAATGATCTTAAATACTAATAAACTGCCATTAATGAATGTCTAATCAGTAAACAGTCACTTTTACATTCATTTTCTATGATATAATATATATATATAAATGTTATATATCATACAGACATGCAGACACACATACAGTAAGAATTCCCTGAAAATTTTGAGATAACACTTGTTTTCTGAGATACTCAATTTACTACAGAGAAGAACTGCTCAGAGAAATAGCCCAAATCACAGGGCATTTTTAACATATTCCCATTAACTTCTCAGCTCACTCCAATGGAGATACAAGGTGGCTCTGGCATGATTACAGTAGCACTCAGTGTGTCACAGTTACGATTGACTATTGAATCTTTACATTTGTTTATATTGTTCTCAACTGTAATTACTTCTAGGCTTTTTTATTAACAAATTACAATGTTAAGAACAACAACAATATTTCACATTCTTTTTGGGATGAAATATGAATTGGCTGAAAGTACAAGTTTTTCATTTATATATTTTTATTGTTGTATTAAATTAATTTTTTATTCTTCTCTCATATATTGCTACCTAACTGCAGTTTTTCCATACACACACTCCTCTCAGTCCCTCCTCTTTACTTCCATGCTCCTTTGGACCCATTCCTCCACTGTTTCTCTTTAGAAACGAGAAGGCCTCCCAGGGATAGCAACTGAACACAACATAAAAAGTTACAATAACTCTTGGCAGGAACCCACATACCAAGGCTGAAAAAGGCAATCCAAACGGAGGAAAAGGTTCCCAAAAGCAGGCAGATGAGTCAGGGCCAATCCCTGATAGGACAGGAACACCAAGCTACACAACCATAACATAAATACAGAAGACTTAGGTCAGACCCATGCAGTCCCCTGGTTGTGCGTTTAGTCTCTATGAGCCTGTATATGCCCAGGTTAGTTGATACTGTCGGTTTTCTTGTGCTGTTCTCAACCTCTCTGGGTCCCAGAATCCTTCTTCCCCAACTTCCATGGGATTCCCTGAGCTGTGCCTAAAGTTTGGCTATGGATCTCTGCATCTACCCCCATAAGTTGCTGGATGAAGCCTTTCTAATGACAACTATACTAGGTTCCAGATATAAGTATAGCAAATTATCATTAGGATTCATTTCATTGACTTCTTTTTTTTTTTTTTTGCCAGTCTATGCTGCTGAGCTGTACAGCCTCTGATTCCTGGACATCCAGGCAATGTCAGGTATGGGTTCCCTTTTGAACTTGAGCCTCATGTTGGACCACTCATTGGTTGGCCATTCCCACAATTTCTGTGTCACCATAACCCCAGCATATCTTGCAGAAAGGACAAATTATAGGCCGAAGGTTTTGTGGCTAGGTGGATATCCCAATCCCACAAGTGGAAGTCTTACCTGGTTTCAGAAGATGGCTGCCTCAGGCTCTGTATCCATATCATTACTATGAGTCTTTACTAGTGTCATCCTTATCAGAGAATATCAGAAAGGCTCAAATCTATGTATAGCTTATGCATTTGTGACTTTGTTTCATCATGTTCAATATTTCTAGGCTTCATGTTTTAGGTATCATGTTTTATTATTCAAATTGATGTAAGCCTCCAGAAATATCAACATATAAGTGGGTCATATAATGCAAACCTGTACTGCTCAATTGTCAATCTTATATTTATTGGGCTCTTAGTTACATTTGGTAATAGCTAAATATCAGTAACCAAGTTTTCTTAATTACTGACTTTTTATCCCTGTCCTATTTTTATTTGATATATGATTTAGCAACATTGACTTTGCTAAATATTAAATTGCAGAAGTGAATAATATTTGTCAATCATTCTTAAATAATAAGATATTTGAAGACTGGAGACACAGAAGCACCATCCAGGTGATGTATTATGGCCATTTAAAGATGACAAGTAGGGGTTTAAAGTTTACCTCCTGTATTGTCCTTGGCTGGTGCCTTAGTTTGAGCGGGACCCCTGGGCCCAAATCCGCCTATCATATTGTTCTACTTGTAGATTTCTAGGACCCTCTGTATCCTTTTATTTTGCTATTCTCCCATGCGTCTCTCATTTAGAGTCCCAATAGGATGCCTTCCCCTCTGTCCCAGTTTCCTGGTAAGTGAAGGCTTTTGTGGGACATGCCCCTTGGGCTAGTATGCAGATATAAGTGAGTATATACCATTTGATTCTTTCTGCTTCTGGGTTAACTCACTCATTATGATCATTTCTAGCTCAATCCATTTATCCACAAATTTCGGGAATTCCTTGTTTTTAATAGCTGAGTAGTATTCCATAGTGTATATGTACCACAGTTTCTTTATCCACTCTTCTACTGAGGGACACTTCGGCTGTTTCCATGTTCTGGCTATTATGAATAAGGCTGCTATGAACATGGTTGAGCAAATTTTCTTGTTGTGTGCTGGGGAAGGACAGCAAGTAGCCAAGAAGAGACTTGATACCCTATGAGAATATACAGGGGGACGTAATCCCCCTCAGGAACAGTCATAGGGGAGGGGAATAATGGGAAAATGGGGGTGGGGGGAGGAATGGGAGGATACAAGGGATGGGATAAACATTGAGATGTAACAAGAATAAATTAATAATAAAAAAAATTAACAAAAAAAAATAAAAAAAATAAAGATGACAAGTATTTTAAAACCATCTGAAACTTTTCCTTAAAATGTGTAACAACCACTACCATGCAGTTTATATTACTATTGCTGTATAGTATGGCTTGAGTTCAGAGATGGAGATACCTGAAGAAGACATTTTATTGTACAGGATTGATATGGCTTTTCTGGGATTTTTGTTTTTCCATATGAAGTTGAGAATTATTCTTTTAAGGTCTGTAAAGAATTGTGTTGGCATTTTGATGGGAGTTGCATTAAATCTGCAGGTTGTTTTTAGCAAGATGGTCATTTTTATTATTTTAATCCTACTGAGCCATGATTATGGGGGATCTCGCCATCTTTTGATATTACTTCAATTTATTTCTACAGAGATTTGAATTTTGTATATAAGTCTTTCACTTGCTTGCTTAGAGTTATACCAAGATACTTTGTGTATTTTATAGCTATTGTGAAGGGTGTTGTTTCCCTAATTTCTTTCTCAGCACATTTGTCTTTTCTATACAAGAAGGCTATTGACTTTTTAAGCTAATTTTGTATTCAGGCACTTTGCTGGAGGTGTTTATCAGCTGTAGGAGTTCCTTCTTGGGATTTTTGGGATCACTGATGTATACTATCATATCATGTACTAATGGTGATACTTTCACTTCTTCCTTTCTAATTAGTATCCCCTTGATCTCCTTTAGTTGCCAAATTGCTCTAGCTAAGACTTCAAGTACTATATTAAAGAAATACAGAGAGAGTGGGCAACCTTGCCTAGCAGTATGATTTGTAATATTAAGAATCTGGAAACAACCTAGATGTACCTCAACTGAAGAATGGATAAAGAAACAGTGGTACATTTACCTAATGGAATACTACTCACCTAGTAAATACAAGGAATTCATGAAATTTTCAAGCAAAAGGATGAAAATAGAAAGATAATCTTGAATGAGGCAACCCAAACTCAGAAAGACATGCATAGTATATACTCACTTATAAGAAGATGTTAGCCATACAATACAGCATAACCACACTACAATCCACAGATGTAAAGAAGCTAAATAATGAGGAGGTCCCTAGGCAGGATGCTTAATTCTCATTCAGAAGGGCAAACCGAATAGACACCAGAAGCTGTTGAAGAGAAGGAACAGGACTGGAGCCTACCATAGATGTCCTCTGAAACACTCCACCCAGGAAGGGATGCAAGCCGATGTTGAGACACACAGCCAAAGTTTGCAGTAGAATGCAAAGAATCTTATAGAAGAGTAACGGGATAGAAAGACCTGGAGGGAACAGGAGTTCTACAAGGAGACCAATGGAGCCAGCAAATCCAGGCTGACGAGGGCATTGCATCAGAATCTGATGCCCCACCTAAGGACAATGCATAGTGAGGACCTAGACCATCTGCTCAGATGCAGTAGATAGGCAGCACAGTCTCTTTGTGGGTCCATAATATGGGCTGTAGGGACTACTTCTGACCCGGACTCTTGTGCACACTAGTTAATCACTTCCGTCTGGCAGGCAGCCTTGTCAGGCCACATAAGAAGAGGATATAGGCAGTCCAGATGAGACTTGACAGGCTGGGGTTCAGATGCTAGGGGAGGAGGGTTTTCTCTCTTTTGGAGAACTAGGGCAGGGGGAAGGAGGATACCATCTAGATATAAAATGAAGAAATTAAAAAAATAAAAATTAATTTAAAAGAAAAAAAGAACATGCAACAATCATCTTTTGCAAACTATTTCAAGCCATCTCCAATCCTTCACGAAAATGAGCTAAACCATCATTATCACTTTCCAAAACTGAATCATGGGCTAGTGAGAGAATGACATTCATAACAACATTCCTGTGGCTTTTCTCTAACAAAGGTGATCCCACATTCTTACTGTGTATATCATACCAAAAGGGCGTCTAAACAGTAACTAGATAATTAGTAAACGCTCACAGAATGAGATGATTGATGATACGCTAATGGCAGTCTAGTTTGTATAAATTGAAGAACGTAGTGCTTGAGAAATTTGACTATAAATATACTTAGTTTATTTATCAATGAAAACATGGTTCCAAATTGTTAACAAATATTTTATAGAGAATCTCTGCCAATACCAAAAGGCAAGACCACGTATTACACAAATTTCATATTTAATATTTCACATTGCCTATCTTAAAAGGCATATTTAATGTGTCTTAAACTTGACATAGATTTATTTTGAAAAATTTGTAGAAAATGTGACATCACTAAGCACTACAAGGAATAGGAAAAAAATAAGAGCATATATAGAGAATTGCAAGATACAATTACCTTACCAGTAATGATATTTTAAAATTAATTTATTAGTCTTTATTATATTTACCCTAATTTTAAATCCTTATTTCAACCTAGTAGCAGTGTTTGAACAAAACTCTTAGTTAACTTGCATCATCAAAGTAATTAAAAAGTAATTTTAACTCTTCTCCATTTTTTTCCAGCTGGCTGGCAGCCATCACCATGAAGGCCGAGCTGCTCAGTTTCAATGGGTAGAAGATTTACCCTAGACAAGGGAGGTGCTACGCCAGGGCAGACAGAGATAGATGAAGGATTTCCAGTTTCCTAGTGCAGAGTATGAGTTCTCATTCTTTCTAAAGGGATTCCTCACCAGATAAACTGGACTGTCCTTTACAGAAGAAAACCCACATGAAGAGACAAAGAAAAGAACCCGCCCTACAATCAAATCCCAGTGCATCTCTTGCTGCTGTAATGACCAAGAGGAATCAGAAACCAAGGAAGTAAGGAAAGGTCCGCGAGAGCAGGTATTGGGGCTGCCAAGGAAGAAAGAAAGGCTACGCAGGCATCAAAGAAGACAGCAATGGCGGCTGCCAAGGCCCCCATAAGGCAGCACCTAAACAAAAGATAGTGAAACCTGTGAAGGTCTCTGGTCCCCGAGTTGGTGGAAAATGCTAATTTGGTAGATCAGAGTTTAAAATAAAGATCTGTTTCTAAATCTAAAAAAAAAAAAAAAAAATTTAAAAACTATAGTATCTTGTTGTCATTAACAACAACAACAATAATAACAACAACAACAAATAGCACTTTCCAATCATTGTCCTTGGTCTGTTCATACACATCGTCCCTAATAAGTTATGTGAACCAGCCATGAAAGTATAGATTTCCCTTTTGAACAATTTTGTGTTAGGAAAATTAAAAAATGTACAAAATTTCACAACTAGTAGATATCACTGTCAGAATTTAAGTCTATAATTGAAAATCTACTGTGATAGTTTTAATTGTGCCCTTGGTTCAGTCTAAAATCACTTGATACGAAAGTCTCAATGATGGTTGGCCTTTGTGCTTGTCCACATAGGGTTGGTGGATTACCAATGTTAAGTCGATAAGGGAAGACCCAACCCACTGGGGTACCACAGTTCTGTACCTTGGCATGGATTCTGATTAGTATAAGTGTACAGAGGATGTAGAGAGTAATTAGGTATGCATGGATTTATTCTCTATTCTTTTTTAAATTATTTTTTTATTAATTTATTCATATTACATCTCAATTGTTAGCCCTTCCCTTGTATCTTTCTATTCCTCCTTCCCTCCCACTTCCCCCCTTCCCCTATGTCTGTGATTGAGAGAGACCTCCTCCCCCTATATATGCTCTTAGAGTATTGAGTCTCTTCTTGGTAACTTGCTATCCTTCCTCTGAGCGCCACCAGGCTTCACCACCCAGGGGGCGTGGTCAGAAAAGGGGCACCAGAGTCCATGTGAGAATCAGATCTCCCTCTCCACTCAACGGTGGAGAATATCCTGTTCATCGGCTAGGTCTGGGTAGAGGTTTGAAGTTTACTGCCTATATTCATCTTTGCTGGTGCCTTAGTTTGAGGAGGACCCCAGCACCCAGATCCGCCTGTCATAAAGTTCTTCTTGTAGGTTTCCAGGACCCTGTGGATCCTTCTATTTCCCCATTCTTCCATGGTACTCTCTCCTAAAGTCTCAATAGGATGTCCTCTCATAGGCACAGGAGACAACTTCCTGAACAGTACACCAACTGCCCAGGCCTTAATGTCAACAATTAATAAATGGGACCTCATGAGGCTGAGAAGCTTTCTGTAAGGCAGGTGACACTGTCAAGAGAACAAAGCGACAGCCTACAGACTGGGAAAAGATCCTCACCAACTCTTCATCTGACAAAGGTCTAATATCCAAAATATATAAAGAACTCAAGGAATTAAACACCACAAAACCAAACAACCCAATAGAGAAATGGGGCTCAGAACTAAACAGAGAATTCTCAACAGAGGAATATCAAATGGCTGAGAAACACTTAAAGAAATGCTCGTCCTCGCTAGTTATCAGAGAAATGCAAATCAAAACGACACTGAGATTCCATCTTACACCCATCAGAATAGCTAAGAAAAGAAAACTCAAGTGACACCACATGTTGAAGAGGATGTGGAGAGAGAGGAACACTCCTTCATTGCAAACTAGTACAGCCACTTTGGAAAGCTATCTGGTGCTTTCTCAGAAAAATGGGAATAGGGCTTCCTCAAGACCCAGCTATCCCACTCCTGGGAATATACCCAGAAAATGACCTACCACACAACAGGGACATATACTCAACCATGTTCATAGCTGCTTTATTCATAATAGCCAGATCATGGAAACAGCCTAAGTGTCCTTCGGTAGAAGAATGGACTAAGAAACCGTGGTACATTTACACTATGGAATGCTACTCAGCTATTAAAAACAAGGAATTCCCAAAATTTGTGGACAAATGGATTGAACTAGAAATTATAATAATGAGTGAGTTCACCCAGAAGCAAAAAGAGACAAACAGTATACATTCACTTATATCGAGACACTAATCCAAGGGATACGTCCCATGAAAATTTTTACTTACCAGAAAAGTGGGTCAGAGGAGAGGACATCCTATTATTCTCTATTCTTGACTGTGGTTTGGGCTAACTGCTTCAGATGCCTTCCTTGGCTTCCATGAAATAAAGTAAAATCTCAAATTGTGATGTAAAATAAACCTTTTCCTCTAACTTTGTTTTTCGTCTGGTGTTATATTATTATAAGCCATGAATAATAGATCACACCAAGCCTTCTCTAGCTGTGTAACTTTTTTTGTATAAGTGAATTCTCTGCATTTCTGAGGCTTTCCTTTTAAAAAAGGAATTTGCTCATGTAGCCACCACTTCTCCATACATGACAAAGCTTCAGACAATCCTTGAAAGGGGAAGTTTCTTGCTGTTACTGAATTCCCTATAGGTGTTAGTGCTAATCTGCTCATAGAAGAGAAGGGAGCCAGATGTCTGGGCACACATCTTTAATCCCAGCACTCAGGGAGGCAGAGGCAGGGGGTCCACTGTGAGTTGGAGGCCAGCCTGGTCCAAAAAGTGAGTCCAAGACAGAGAGACACCCTGCTTCAAAAAACAAAACAGGGGCTGGAGAGATGACTCAGTGGTTAAGAGCACCTCTGCTCTTTCAAAGGACCAGGGTTCAATTCCTAGCACCTACATGGCAGCTCACAATTGTCCATAATTCCAATTCCAATAGATCTGACATTCTCACACCAATGTGCATAAAATAAAATTAAATAAAAGTTTAAAAAACCAAACCAACCAACCAAACAAACAAACAGAAGTGAAAGGAATGTTAGGTGAAATCTAAATCTTGGCATTAAACACAAAGTTAACCTAACTGTAAAGCCTGTGCCCAGAGGGAAGATAAATTAAGCTGTCTGTAGAAATAATCTTCCTTAAACAATATCTAAAAACAGTTACTATAATCAATGTCACAATTAATTTCATTGATTTATTCATAATCTTCTACTTATCCAACTACTAAAATATATGACAGTGGGAAAGGTACTAACCTATTAAGGCAAATGGAGAACAATGGCCATAAAAAATAAACTACAAATGATTCTAATAATCAGACTACAAGCAGTAATCTAATTCATCATATTAGAGATAAAGAGAATATAATTTTGTCAAAATACACTGCTATTGGTCCTAGAAAAGATGAGATATAGCAAGCAGATTGCCACAATAGATTTGAGGGATTCAACATGATATGGGCAACTATTTTTGTTTTATACTATAGATGCAAAATATAATTTGCAATTTCTTGCACCTGAAATCAAATGTGATCTTAATTATGTCCATCCTAGAAAATGAAATAGGATAGACTAGAGTTAAAGCATGGTGCACATTGCAGAGAATTTGTTTAATATCCATGTCTCTTAGTATAAGTAGAAACTAAATTAAATAACAGATTTGTTCACTGGTAAATATGGTTTGCAGTATTTTGTTGATTTATTTTTAAGAATGTATGTCTATAACATCAAATAATTTTTATTATATCTCATTGTGTATGCAGAGGCCTTTATCTTCATAGAAACCCTCAGAAAAATCATAGACACCAAAATAGCCTTTTCAGCATTGAAAATGAAAAACTATCAAAAACTGTCTTAAAAACTTCCTGCAAAGCTATAGTAATAAAGATGGCATGGCGTTGGTGAAAGAATAAACAAATTAATGGAAAAAATACAATCCAACCACCATACTTCTCAGCACTTGTCCAAAGTTATTGGATAATATATGCTATATATATTATATATTGTATGTAATTTATGTCTGTAAAAAATGACACTTCAATGTTTATATACATTTTCTTTGCAAACATTCAAACTGGAGCTAGTAAAAACAGATCTTAGTAAGTGAATTATAAGCAACGACACATACACAAAAAAATCCAGACAAAGAAATATTATTCATTCCTAAGAAGGAAGAGGTGTTAGATCCTTGGTCAGACATTAAAGACAAGAGCAAGAAGTAACAGATATAACTGAAGTGAATTAAGCATTTCAAATGGCAAAAAGAAGCAATGAAGTGAAGATACACCATCCAGGATGGACAAAATCTTTTTTTAAGCTTAAAAAAATTTTTTTTTATTTACAGTTGTGTTTTGCCTCCATATGTGTCTGCGTGAGGGTGTCAGATCCCCTGGATCTGGAATTACTGGTAGTTGTGAAGTGCCATGTCAATGCTGGGATTTGAACCAGTGTCCTTTGGAAAAGTAGCCAGTTCTCTTAATCATTGAGCCATATCTCCAGCCCTGACCAAAATTTTTTGTCCACAGTTAAAATACAGAAGACACAGTTGACACTTGTGGCCCCAAATGTGTGTGTATTTATTACCCAATAAGTAAAAAGACTAGTGTGGCAGACAATATTCAAGTAAGAATTAAAATGGCTAATAAATATAATAATTCAATATCTTTAATTCTTATAAAAAAGCAATCAAAACTCCATTAAAATTCCTTCTCACCCCATCAAGATGACTAGATAAATTATTCCTGTTACTCAAGTCATATTTTTACTTGTGGTGCATATTGTCCTGTACACTGAAATATTAATGTTAATTTTATGTACATACTAGGTGAGACATTATATTTATATTAGGTTGATGAATAATAATGATTAATGAAAAATAATATTGTCAAAAATCAGATGGGATGCACCAACATCATTTTCCAGAGTATACTGAAACAAATATTATACTTCATAATTTTTAAAAATAATTCTGAACTACAAACATCAATTTTAGTTATGTCTTCCTTAATCTTAACATTTGTAACATAGAAAAGCTATTAATTACACTTTCAGATGTGAAAAGTATCTAATTTACTAAAACATCCAGTGGAAAATTATTCATAGTAATATCCTTGTTATATTTTGGAGTATTTTTTATATTATATCTCCAAACACATCAGTATTTTCCAGTCAGGATATATTAATGCATATTCATGTGAATACTATTAAGTCCACTAATCATTCAACAAATTACCTGTCTTCATTTGTAATCTGAGTTTCATTGACCTCATTCTTGTTACAGAGCATGTACCACTCTTCATAGTTTTATTTTTCTTCACAGTGTAAATGACTATTTTTTTATAATATATATTAGTCAATGAAATATATCCAATGCCTTGTTAAAAAATGCAAACTCATTGTTGTCTCTGGATAAGTAGAGTGGAAACCAATCAAGAATCAATACCGTGTGTGTGTGTTTGTGTGTGTGTAATCATGTAAGTGAACTAAGAAACCTGCACTCACAAAATGACACACATTCTCTTCTTGCCCACGCTTTAGATAATACACAGGCATAAACCATGAAAGCTGTAAGTTTCCTCCACTGTTCATTTTACTGATACATAAAACATTTGAATTGTAAATCAATGCCAAGTCATAATCACTACCCAGGTGTCCTAACTGTCAATTAATCTCTCAATCAAAATTATGAATTAAACCAAGGAAAATCAGAGCTAGTGTCAAAAATGAGTAATTGGGTCCTTATTTTACCTGAGCTAAGGAAAGTAGAAAGGTAAAGTGGCAAGCAGTAAAATAATAGATGGTGTTACTGACATGATATTGTAATGAAAAGGGCCCTAGGAGAAACACAAAGAAAAGACCGACTTCTAATGGGCTGTGTAGAGAAAAAATGTAAAGTAAATACTGGGTATTTGATGAGAAAGCAATTGAAGATGTGTAAAGATCTAGAATCATAAAGAACATTTCCCTGTGAAATGAGAAAGAATTTCAAGGGATAAAAGAGTTATAATAGAGTCTGTGTTGATGAAGAAGTATATGAGAGCCACAGTGTGAAAAGAGTGAGTCAGAAAGAAGGGCAGAAGAGTGAGCAACCAAGCAGGAAAGGCACCGTGGCCAAGATCTGCAGCTATGTGAATGCAGGAAACATGAAAGTGCAGAATACCTCAGCAGAAACAATGGTTTCCAACCAAGCATGTGGTCATAAGACAAAGCTATCAGTTGACTGGAGTCAGGACCAAATGGAACAAAATTATTAAGGTCAAGAAAAAAGATAGGATAATGTGAATTTCAGAGGTATCTGTGATGGATACAGGATACTTTTAAAAAAGGTTGTCCTTTAATTAATTAACATGAATCATGATGTGCCTTAATAAATATTCAATAAAGTTAGTCTCATGACAAGGAGGTCTCTGACCCAGTTTAGATGGTGTCTAATGTTCTGCATTTAAATTGAAGTAATTACTATTGCACACTTGTAGTCTCTGTATTCCGTATTCAGCCTCCCGTTAGCTAGTTCAGGAGACAGTGAAGCATAATTGCTTTAGCTATAAACAGCATAGTGCTTTTAAATATAAACCACAGTGCATTTATTAAAGTGGGTTGCCATAAAGATTGATGGATTCAAAGAGCACATCTGCAAAAGTTAATCCAGAAGTCCTTTGAACGGCTTTCAGTGAGTTTCTTATCAACCGTGACACTTTATAGCTGATGCTATATTGTGTATTATGTTTCCCAGTGGCATTGTTCCAAGCACTTTCATAACTAAATGTACTCAGAAAATATTCCATTTAATTAAAACTAACAATAATTGGGTGCTTGTAATTAAAACCGAGGCTTGGCTTTATTTCTCAGTGTTTGATGCAATGAAAGTCGATGATGTGCAGATAGAAAAGCTATTGTGTTTAACAGTAGAAATTTCACAGTGAACTAATTGCTGCTTGAGGCTGTAAACATTTGTGATTAAGAGATATAGCTGGGACATTAATATCTTAAGCTGACCCTCATCTTATGTCAAGAAATTCATTTTTTTCTTGTTTATCCTATTAGAATGCCTCAGCAAGCCCTGACATTAATCAGTAGAAATGCCAGACAATGTTGGGCTGATTTAAATGCCATATTATTTTTAAGGGAGCATCTCAAGTTTCTTCTTTTCTCATTCTGAGTTTGATTTATTTTATTGCTGCCTTTGATCTCCATATTAGCTCTACACAGATGATTCGTATGTAGTGAAAGTCAGTAAAAGGGACATGTTTTATGAAATAAGTTATAGAAAAGAATACGCTATCAACATTGTTAAATAGAGTAAATATTGTTAACATTGGCTTGTGCTTATAGTATTTACATTATTTTGTTATCTAGTATCCATATTTGAAAAATCTGTTCCTATTTAACATCTATAATATAGAGCATACTATGGTCTGGACTATGTAAAGAAATATTCATGTACTATTTTTGAGTAAGGCATGAGGCAGGATAAAAGTCACACTGACAGTCTATGTTTCAGTGTCACAAGTATTCCCTGCGGGAATAAAGAATTCAAGATCAGGTCACATTGCCATCCTGTAAACAGCAGAGCCTGTGCACAGCCAGAAACACAACTGGAGACAGGATTTATGTAACACTAGGAGCTACCTCCCTAGACCCGTTGACAAGTGATATAAGATATGAGAAAAGCCTTAGAAGTTGGTAGAAATGGAAAACTGTAAATAGGCTCAGGATCAGGAGTGAAAACCTCACGGTTGGTGACCTTCTTAAGCCAAATCCTTTGTACCACATGAATAAATGCCTAATAAACATTGCTTGTCTCTTATTCATGGGAGCAATTCTAACAATATTCTTCAGAGAAAAAAATCAAGAGTCACCTCAGAAAAAGTGAGTCTGCAATCAGAACTATTAAAACAATACATATTATGGCCTGAAACATTGTACCCTATTCATATACACATATGTGAAATTGATATATTTATAAACACTGAATAACATAAAATATACAAAGCAATTAATACATTTAAGTTCTCTGTGTGATTCCAGATATATTCTTCACTGATACTTACATCTGTTTGTTCTTGAACTAAAGTAAGAAAGAGGAGTAATGCTGTTATATAAAGCCTTGCACCATGACTTGACTTCACTGGTAGGTATCATATCAACTTAACAATAAACGTTCATTTTGTAAAAATGAATAACACTGGCTCTCTTAGGAAAATGGCACAGGAGGACTTTTCTACTCTCATTTCCTCAGGGAAACACTAACTGAGGGGCCAGGAAATGAGATGGCTGAATAGGTAAAAAAAAAAAAAAAGAAATTTCGCCTGGCGGTGGTGGTGCATGCCTTTAATCCCAGCACTTGGGAGGCAGAGGCAGGTGGATTGCTGTGAGTTCGAGGCCAGCCTGATCTACAAAGTGAGTCCAGGAAAACCAAGATTACACAGAGAAACCCTGTCTCAAAAAACTAAAAACAAAACAAAACAAAACAAAAATTCACACAAAACCTAACAACCTAGCTTCAGTCCCCCAGACCTACACTGTAGAAGGAAAAACATGATTCCTGTAAGTTATCCTTTGATATGACTGCCATGGTAAACACACACACACACACACACACACACAAAGAGAGAGAGAGAGAGAAGAGAAAGAGGGAGGGAGGGAGGGGAGGGGAAGGAGGGAGGGAGAGAGAGAGAGAGAGAGAGAGAGAGAGAGAGAGAGAGAGAGAGAGAGAGAGAGAGAGAGGTAACTTTTTAAAGTTTAAAGTAAAATCATTAATTTGGACAACTACCCATACATACAAATGCTTTCACCAGAGCTAAGGGGAGCAAGTGACAATTTATTATATGTAGAACTCAGAGTAAGAGAAAATGATCAAAGATGGTAGAACAAACAGTCCACAAACCTTATGCCATCCATACCCAACATCATGCAGTTCAACATAGAGGGAAATACTTAGTGAAAGACAATGTGATGCCCAACTCTGTAGAAGATCAGAGCAGAGACCCCCTTCTCAGTGAGCTCCAGTTTCAAACCAAACTTCAGTGCCTTGGACTCCCATGAAAGCCTCACATACCCCAGCGTTAGGTTTTGTGTCTGCTCCTACATATACGACAGACTTTCTCCTGGAGATGCAAGCATTAGACACGCTGCACCAGTCTTAGCATTACGATGTCATCCAGAGACTCAGAACCAGGCTACACCTGTATGCTCATGCAATGTTTCTTCCTAAGCCAAGAAAACAAATAAAAATTCCAGTCACATTTGCCACAGAAACAGAGAAAATCAGAAACTTTATATGCAACCGCTTAATACAATGCAGCCAGTAGATATTTATTAAAGAGAATAATCACGACGCCTTGCAGCATCTCTTTTAAAAATATGTTATAGAGCTATCCTGAGAAAAACTTCCAAATAGCCAAGAAAAAGAAAAACGTAAAAAACTCATAACAAAATAGAAAGTCCTGAAATAAATTGCTACTGACCTCTGACAAAGTTGACAAGAATACAATATGGAGAAAGGCAACTTTTTGATAAATATTGGCGAGAAATTTGCTTTGAGAAGAATGAATTTCTACCTCTACTCAATTTTTTTGTCAAAATTAAAACCCTGAAAGGATTATGGATTCAAAACCATTATAAGGTATGAAAATATAGAATAATTGTAACTATGGAGAAAAGTCATTGTGGATAATGTTGTTGACTTATATGTAAACAGTGATATCTGGAATGTGACAACAAAAACAAAGACAACAGAGGTGAAAATTTTCAAGTAGAAAGGCATTGAATTCAACAGCTTATGTATAAAGAGACAATGAGAAAAGTGACTTCTTAAATAAAAAGGAATTCATCTGATCAGGGAACAGTATCATTGACAGAGAGGATGCAATTCAATTGCAAGAAAACAAGTAATAACCCAGTATTTTAAAAGGCATAATATCCAAATAGACGTCTCCAAGGAACATTTTATAATAGCCAGAAGTATGTGAATGATATTGTCACCATGACAAATTCAAGCCAAGCCAGGATGATAGAATTTTAAACAGGCTTTTACCTGTTTAGAATTCCATGATGAAGTCTTAAGTGATAACATGGTATCTAAGAAGGCGCTCTAACACTAATGGCGGGGATATATATTAGTGGAGACGGAACGGCGAACATGAGACTCAGCAATCTACGCAAGGCAGATCTATCAAAAACAAACTCAGGACTTAAAGAGATATCTATAACTTCATGTAAATTATAACATAATTGACAAAATATGAAATAGGAAATAAATCTAGAAATGTGTATGTGATGGTGACGTGGTATTTTAGTTGAGTGTTCGATTGTGGTGATAAAAAGGCAGTGAGCCCAGACCAACTTGGAGAGGAAAGGGATTGTTTCATTGTACACTTCCAGGTAGCAGTCCATCGCTGAGGGAGACCATTGGCAGCAACTCAAGCCAAATAGGAAGCTGAAGGTGGAAACCGAAGCACATGCAAAGGTGTGCTGCTTGCTGGCTTGTCCCTCCTGGCTTGCTCAGCCTGCTTGCTTTTTTTTTTTTTTTTTTTTTTTTTAATATAATCAATTCAGCCAAGATTTTCACCTGATGTTAAAATCAGCAAATGCATCCATCTCTTGCTATGTATGTATTTGCTTTCATATATGCAGACAGAATAATTTTTTCTTTTTAATTTATTCTACTCTCATATTACATCCCAACTGCAGATTCCCTTCTCTCCCCTCCTCTCAGTCTCCTGCCCCCAGCCACCTCTCCTTTCCCCAAGACACCCCCCCCACATCCATCTCCCCTCAGAAAGGAGCAGGCCTCCCAGGGACATCAACCAAATATTGAATAACAGCCTACAGTTAGACCACACACATTTTCCCACACCAAGGCTTGATGAGACAACCCAGGAGGAGGGAAAGGGTCTCAAAGGCAGGCAAAAGAGTCAGAGACGCCTCCACTCTCACCATTAGGAATTCTGTAGGGATGCCAAGCTACACAACCGTAACATATATGCAGAGGACCTAGGTCGTTCAGGCTCCCTGATCTATGTGGGACTACTTCATCCCTGGTCCATTATTTCTCTGGGCCATGTTCTTGTGGTGTCCTCAACCCTTTCGGCTGCTCCAAACCCTCCTCGCCTTCATCCACAGGATTTTTTGAGATCTTCCTAATATTTGACTATGGGATCCTGCATCTGTTCCCATCAGTTGCAGGGTGAAGTCTTTTTGATGACAATTATGCTAGCCTCTGGTCTGAGCATGCCCTGATTTCTCATGGTGCCTAGGTATGGCACTACCCAAGTGAGCTGAACCGTCGCACATCAGTCACCATCACAAAATCTTACTACAAGCTTTCCCTCAGGCCAGTCTGGTGTAGAATTTTTCAAACTAAGGTTTTTGTCTTGCAAAATGACCCCAGTTTCTATCAACTTGATCTAAAATCTAGCCAGCATAAGGGATACAAGAAATTTGGTGCATACACACAAAATGGAATAGAACGCAACCTTAAAAAGTAATGGAGCCCTATTGTTAATGATAACATATATGAAAATTACAGGGTACAGTAAAAAATTAAGTTGTCACATATAAGATTTAAAAGGAACTGGGAATAGTGGATTTGTAGACTGAGGTGATGGAGATGGAGAAATGTATGAAAGTGAAGAAACTTACCGTCAGGCAGAATGCACAATCTCTAGAGATTAATGCGTAGCATGGTATTGTATTGCATACTTGGAACTTGTTCATAAAGTAGAACTTATATGTATGTTACACAGTAAAGTGGTAGTAATTATGAAACATGATATATGTTAATTTATTTTAAATACAATATATCACAAGCATATGCACATTTGCCATCTCTACCTTAGTGCATCTGGGAATAACTAAACATCTAGACACCTCATCTGTCTTCCCAACTTCCATTTAAATGGTCATGTTTATGTAATAAATTGATTTTATTTAATCACAGCACATATCACAACGAACACTTTCTATTTTGATGGCATGTTATGTACTTATAAAATACAACTAAATGCATTAACAATGTAGAGAATATAAAGGGTCTCTACAGTAATCCTAAACAGATGACGTCTAGTATAACACAATGAAGCGATTCATTATTCTAGGCTGACTGATTACATATTTCTTGATATTAAGACATTGTCTGCATCACTAACTGAGATTGGAGTTTTACCTTTGATTTTTTGGTCTTTTTTGTTGTTATTATAAAGATTTTTCTGATAACCTGTATTGTTCAATTTCCCTTGGGTTAAAATCTTGTCATTTGGCAAGAAATTAAAGGTATTTGAAGCCTTTTCGAAAAAAAAATGATAGGCTATCCCAGAGCATTGATGAGTCACTGACATAAGAAAGTAGATTATATCTCATACCAGAACATAATTCTAACTCCTACTTAGTGTCTGATGCCACAAACATATAGATCTTTCCATTGTCTCCACATGTAGTTTTAGGCTCCAAGTGTAGGTGAGCTTGCCTTGGAAGCAAGTCTACAAATATTGGCTACTTCAAACAGATGGCTAAAGAGCAGACAGGAGGAGGAGAGTAATGACCAAGTCCTCCATCCTTTACCCTTGGATTAAAGTATATCACTAGGAAGTCAAGCATTTATACAGCATGGCTTCAGAATTTCTCATAGAGAAATATTTTATGAATTATATGTTAATGTCAAGCTCTCAAGGCAAATAACATAATTTTATAAAACATACTTAAGTAATGTCCCCTCCACGTTGACATTTTCTATAAATGCTTTCTAAATTTGTTTACTGTAAAAGAATGGGCAGGACAGCTTAACTTCCTTGTGTACATCATGAACTTTAATTTATATTAAAATATTATTCATTGCTAATGTTTATTAGTATTGAACATCTGGAAGTGTCCCATGTCTCATGTAATGATATATGCATTTTGCACAACAGCATACTAAGTTGTGTGGCAGTTCTCTCATCATGGTGGAAATGCCTAAAAACAACTTTAAAAAAGAATTTCTTTTGTCTTATGGTTTGAGGATGCATTCCATCAGGTTGGAGACATCTTGAAGAAGATGGCTATATTACATCCATGGACAGTAAGCAGAGAGGAGTGAGTCCTCATGCTCAAAGCAATTTCTCCTGTTTTATTTAGCCTAGGGTGACAGCACATGGGATGTTGTAATCCATGGTTAAAACATTTTTTCCCATGTCAATAGCTCAATCTAGATACTACATCAAATACATGCTCAGAAGTGTGTTTCCTGTGGGAATCTAGATCTAGTCAAGTTGAGAATAGTAACTAATATTAACAGGCAGGAAATTTTGTGTTCCCAATTGATGGTCCAGATTTATAAAGAGATATAAAATTTAAATAAACTGCCAATATCTTTTAATAGTAGGTATCACAACTTCAAATCAAGCAGCTGAATAATTATATTCTTGCATGAATGACCAATAATGCTTTGGTTTCTAAGAAATAAAGAATTAATCATTGGAATTGTGCTAAATTGTGTTTCATTCTATTTTTTGGAATTTTTTCTTGATACACATTAAACAAACATAGATAACATGGAAGTTTCAAGTCATGATTTAAAGAGAGAGAGAGAGAGAGAGAGAGAGAGAGAGAGAGAGAGAGAGAGAGAGAGAGAGAGACAAGCATGCTTGTGCACACACACACACACACTTGAATTGTTTTCCATGTTCCCAAGTCTAATTAAATAACAAAGACACAATACTTGAATGTGAGCACTGTATTGAATGGGCATATATTTCAATTGTTAAATCTACCAACAATTTTGGCTTAATACATTTTTATACCAAGACCATACCTAGACATCTAATTGATTGCTAACTGATGAGAAAAATATCCCAGTTTAAAAAATAAAAACAAACAAACAAACAAACAAACAAAGAACCTAACCAAGACCTTATCACTTCAAATTTTTCCCAGAGAATTTACTCTGTACCCAGGCTTCAACTCTGCAGACGACTAATACGTCATACAACTCATGCATTCTATCATGTGTGTAACACACACACACACACACACACACACACACACACACACACACACTGCTCAACCATTAGCAAAATAATCACACATTTTAGAAAATAACTGGTATCTGGTTTAGAATACATTGAAAATTTGAATAGAATTCCTTCTTCCAGAAACTATTTTCACTATTTTATTTCTTCAAGATGTTTATGCATATACAATTGCATCCCCTGGCTTACAATCTTATTTGGTAAATATGTATATGTACAAGAGGAAGTTGTAGAGATGCAATCTTGGAAGTTGTCTCAAAACCATTCTTAGACAGTGAAACAGATGAATATGTAGCACGAGATCGTTTATGTTTCACTTTCAAAGGTTAAATATTTAAACCCATCTTATGCTTCATACTAAATTTAAGGAATTATGAAACATATGCATAAATATTGTTCTACTAATGATAAAATTCAAATATGCTGAAAATTTGACCCTTTAACTAGTTAATGATTAATCATATAACTTAGAATTAGAGTAAAAGAAAACAAAGATAAATCCAATGTTTATTTCACAAACATGAAACATACATTCATTAAAAGAGAAAAAAGTACCAGGGGAACTCCTGGTGGGGGTAGCAGAAGAATTAAAAAGAATAGGAGAGGAATAGATTTGGACAAAATAGGGTTTTTAGTCGGGTGCAGTGGGACACGCCTGTAATCCCAGCACTCTGGGAAGGAGAGGCAGGCACAACTCTGTGAGATCCAGTCCAGCTCAGTCTACAAAGGGAGTCCAGAAAAAGCCAAGGTTACAAAGAGAAACCTTATCTTGAAGAAAATATTGTATTTATCATTGCAGCCATAAAGTAAAAGTAAATAAATAAAATGTAAAAACTAGTTTGAAATAAAAAACAAATCATAGCCAGGCTTAATGGGGCACGCCTTTAATCCCATCACTCTGGGAGGCACAGGCAGGCAGATCCCTGTGAGTTTGAGGCCAGCCTGGTCTACAAAGTAAATCCAGGACAGCCAAGGCTACACAGAGAAATCTTGTCTCAACAAAACAAAACAAACAAGCAAAACACAACAAAAGGCAAATAAAATAACCCCTCAAATATTTTAGTCCTTTACTTATTCTGTTCTCTAATCTCCACTATCTCTCACTCCATATCCTCCGAATATATTGCAAATAACTATTTCCAGAGTATATATATTTCTCACATCATAAGTCTGAAATATTTAAAAATACTTTTATTTTTCCTTTGAAGTATAAACTTGAGGGAAAAAACTAACCTCTAAAAATGCTGAAAAAGATAGTCTAGTCCTATCATACCAGGCAGCCAGGGATTTATTTGATCTCAATAAAATGAATGTGTGATTTTTGTCTGAAACTGAGTTAGCTTATTATTTATGCTGTGAAAAGGAAAGCTTACAAACAAATGGGACTACATTTGCCCCCAAGCAACTATAAAGGATTGTATCAGAGAAGAATATTGGAGAAAAATTATAAGCATTTTTCCAATATGATATTATTATATGTTGCCCTGCCAGGAATCTATGGAATCTAAAATTTGCCTGGTGTAAAAAAAAAGGCTGTGCACTGTTTCATGATACAGAGGTTATTTGATATATTGTGGTTTCAATAGAGGCTCACAGTCATGATACATATTTGGTAAAAAGAGCATTCAACTATTTTATTGTCAATTTAAGGATAACAGAATTCTGTAGGTACTATGGGGCTTTCTCATAACTTTTAAAGCTTAATGGTAAAACTAGGAAGATACATAACACATGAGATTTTACTTCCATTTTTTCTGTTCTTTGATGTAGATTTTTATTATCTATATTACATACATAAATCATAAATTAAGCTAAATATCTTCTTATGTCTACTGACTTTTGACAAATCTTTTAGAGTTTCAAAGAATAAATTGTGCCCTGATTGTAGTTCAGAGTTATCTGCTGAAGGCAATTATGTAAATATAAGCTTATTTGAGTATAAATGTTGCCACACAATGTATTCTCTATGTTGACATAAGGACAAATGTGAAACCTAAATCTAAGAGCATGATCAGAGAAATCTCTGTAGAAGAAGAAATGTGTGAACATGCTTGTCAATGTAAAAACATCATATGACAACAAGGGAGCCCAAAGGACAGACATTTCAAAACAAACAAACAAACAACAACACAAAAAATGTATACAAAGTGACATCAATGCAAAGCTGAATGATTCTTTCAGCAGTTACAGTAGCAGCGGAAACATAGAACCAAGTGGAATGCTGGAGAAGGATTCAAGATATCTTACAAATTAAATGAGCCTTGAGCCCCTAGGGTCAGTTGGAAGGGACCATGACTATGTCTGTTTAAGACTAAAAGTATGTTCTATAAACATTTAGGAAAAAAAAGAATATAAGTTCTATTTCTAAAATTTATTTGAAAGATGATGCCAGATCAAGCTAGGTATAGTATTTCTCAGATTAGATTCATAGATATTCTAAGTGATAGAGACACAAGAGCCAAACAGAAAGCATAAGGATAAAATGATTACTAAAGAATGCTTCTTTGTATTTTGCTCCTTTGTTTGCAGTAACAGTCACACATATACCTCAGTTAACAAATCAATGCATTCACTAATCTGGACAAATGATTAAAGAAGACAACTCACCAAACCCAAACCCCAGCCTTATTACGAACAATGCCCCAATTCCAAAAGCTTATCTTCCTCTCATTATTGAAAACATAGTAAAATTTTAGAATATGTCTTATGTATTAATAGTGCATCGTCTCCATCATAGAGATTGGTCTTACAATATTTCATGGATCAAGGAACAGGATCTCTCTTTGGATCCATTGCCTTCCTACTGATGTCAGCACAGTAGCTCATCTCAGCACATTCCTGTAGCCCATTCACCAAGAGAACTTAGTTAATTCCATTATACAACAGTCAAGAGCAGGGATTGCAGTTTTAACTTGTGTAAAATCTTGATATTGTAGTTTTTTTTATTCCTAAAATAAATCTCCTGAGATGTTTCATACTATACCAAAGGAGTGCCTTGACCTTTTGTCCATAACTTTATATTCTAATTATGCAGGTAAAAATCAGAGTACTGACATAATACCACTGCAAATTTAAAAGATCAACTCTCCATTTCAATTTCTTCCACTAAAGATATTTCAACCACTAGAATTTAATTAAAGTAGAAATTACATTGTAAGATGCAGACAATTTAGTGACAAGGAAGAATTGTTCTCACTTTTTAACTGTAGAGACCAAAAGGTAAATTGAAATAAGAATAGTGATCATGACCTTACAGATGCATCTAGTGGCATTAGTGAATAAAATTCCAGCACCCACGTCTTTCATGAAAATCTTATGCTGTCCTTCTGAGATTTGGATACCATTATATTGATTTCCCAGCTAATCAACACAAAGTTCAAGAAAATTAAATAGACTGTTTATGATTCCCAAGTTTGACAGTAATTGTGATTTCTACGGCTCAAATATATATGTGTGTTTCTCAGTGATTTCATATTATACACAGAACAGCCTTCCATTGTTAACATCAGCTTTTCCAAATAATATACACCTGTCTAAATTTTCATTGTCATTCTCTTAGTTCCTGACCACTTGTAAACTTGTTCCAGACCAAGACTATATGAAGATTTTTTAAAAAAAAAATTTAAATATATGTTAAAGGGATATCAGTGTCTTTAACAAGAAAAGAAAGTATAAGTCATAATAATTGATATTGATAGTAACTTTTACTGTGCTATTGAACAAACTGGTGTGATCTTTAGCACGTGAAGAGCATGGAATATGAGTCTGATGTGGAAGAATCACGGCACAAATGAAAGATAAAAAGAAAATGGAACACTTAAACATGGCATGCCTGACTATGGTACTTTATATGTATAACTTTCCTAAATCCACAAAGAAACCTTATGAAATAGGTATTGTTTTTTGTCCCTGTTTTACACTGAAAGAAACTAAACAGAGATCATGAAACATCTAACAGAAAAACTTTAATAGCAAGAAAAAGGAAAAGCAATTTTAATCTTTCAACAAATAGTAAGCTGTATATACTCCATGACATGCACTGCCTGAGAATTATGAAAGCCTCATGGAGAATAAGGCACATGGGTTTATTTTTAAGGCTTAAGTTACAAATGCCTAACAAGAAAGGAATGCTTGAATCCACCAAGCCAGCTTTATAGATGCACCATCAACATTATGTATTTGATAAGTGTGCACAAAATCCAGTAACCTGACCTTCAGAGTTTCCAATCTCAACTAGTTTCCAAATCCTCTCAGAATCCTATACTCTGACAAATCCTATATCTCTCCCCAAGGTCATTTTCATGCTTTCTCTTCACCATAAATCCCTAAAGACATGGCTTATTTACTCACTTATTATGTGACTTTGCTTTCTCTTTCATAGGAGGTGATCAATTACTACCTGTAACCTTCTGAAGTGCCTGCCAGTACATATAAGTCACTGTTGTTCTTTAAAATACATTGCACCATGTACATCGGTATTAAAAAATAAACCATTATCATGAAAAGCTACTCTTTAATCATGCAACCTTCTAAATATAACAACGGTGACTGACTAAGCAACTAAACCTGAATAGGTCAGGAATCAGGAACTGGGTCACTATGTAAAGAAAGAATATGTTGGGCCAAGAAGAATGAACAAATTCTAACGGTAGAAAATCAAAGGGCCAAAGACTAGTCTAATACGGCCACCCTTCCTTCAGAGAGTTAGCCCAATACTGAATTTTGTCCAGTATTGGAATCTGATATTTAAGAACAGTAGTAACTTTACCACATTTTAAAACAAGGCATTAAATTCCAAATGTCATCATTTTTTTTTTCACTAAATAACCCAAAAGTTCCATGTTACTGGTATCTGCCTTTCAGCTATAGATTTGGGGTCTTATTACAGGGAAAACAATAGTGCCTTAAAGTCTGAGAATAGAAACTTTCATGTCAGTGTTAGTTTTTAGATGTATACTCCTGTGTTGATGAATATCCGTTGTGGAAGGGTAGTTTCCTTCTAGTTAAAATGAAATACAGATAGAGATAAACGCTGAGGTAGACATGTGGGGCAAGTGAGCCTTGGGACCAGGGAAAAGAGTCTGGAGCAACAGTGATGTTAAGATGTGTCCAAAGCCCAAAATCCCATTTGTCAGCAGTAAGGACTGTTTCCTCCCTGTTCTTGGCATGCATGCTCCAATGCATTTAGTCTCATTACCCCTGCCTCTGCCACTTTGAGGTAGTCATATAGCCTGGTGGCCAAGTTTCAGGTTAAAACTGCCTATTTCCTTATAAGAACAAGTACAGCTAGCACCTGGAATTCCTCTTCAAGCAAAAGAAGCATTCCTAGCACCTCAGGCCCAGAGAATGATCTACATTCACGCTGAAAACTCCTACCCACTTCCCCAAGGCTTATATAGCCTTCTTCACCAATAAAGAGAGCTGATTCCATGAAACCTGACTCAGCCTGCTGCACTCACCACTGAATCTAGATCCTGCCGGTCTAACCCCATGGCTAACCTTCATCCCGTCAAGTCCAGCATGGATTTCTTCCCACTCCACTCTTCTGTCATTGAATGTGAGGAATATCAGTGTCTTCAATATTGAAATTTCTTAGCAATATTTTTCTTCTTACCCTCTAATTTCTCTCTGGAAATTCTTTTATTTCTACAGGAGATCTTTGTGTCAAAATATCTGTTACTTGTATGTATGTTTTCAGGCCTGCTCATTAATATTGGATAACAAATTTTAAAATGTGCTCTTCTCGAGACTTGATACCCTATGAGCATATACAGGGGGAGGTAATCCCCCTCAGGAACAGTCATAGGGAGGGGAGTGAGGGGAAAATGGGAGGGAGGGACGAATGGGAGGATACAAGGGATGGGATAACCATTGAGATGTAACAAGAATAAATTAATAATAAAATAAAATAAAATGTGCTTTTCTCATACATAATTTCTGCCTTTTTTTTCCTTCCACTAAACCATCCCATATATTTCTCTTTTTAAAATCTAGGCCTTTTTGGGTAAATTTGATGGAGATCAAATTTGGAGGGAGAAAAGAGAATGGAGAGTGATATAATACATTATAATCTCAAAAAATAAAAGAAACAAATTAATGCTACTGAATATGTATCAAAAGTTCTAACCTCTCAGTTGGTATATAGATGATCAAGCTCATTCTTTCTAGAACTTGTCTATTTACCATCGATGTCTCAGGAAGTCTTAACGCCACCATCCTAAATTTCTATCTTATGCAATAGTTTTCCAACATTTCTCAACCTTTCCGCTGTGGTATACAACAATATCTGGAAAACAACTTGCTTACTAAATGCAAAGACTATGTGCTCTTTATCATATTTTCTTTTTAGACCAGAATTATTTTAGGCATTGAGTTGTGATATTTGTGCCTCTAAAACATTTCTCAGTTCTTTCTTCTTTCATTCTCAATGTTAATCTTTGATAAGTCCTCTGTTCTCTCTTAACCAAGATACTAGAAGAGTCTTTCTCTTATCTTCATATATATTAACAAGATATCTATAAGGACACAAAACAAATATTTTTAAAAGAAAAAAATCACACATTCCTATGTTAAGTCATTGTTCATGTAACGCTATGATCCAGTGAAACAACCATCCCAGTATTTTACATTCATGCTATTTATCATGTTAATATCCTTATACAGGTATAATCTGCTGCCCCTACATGATCAGCTGTGTTCTAGTCCCTTGAATTTTCTAATTTCTAAACTCTGCTTTGGTGTACCTCACTTATACACTGCATTGATAATGTATATGCATACCCAGAATGTTATAACTTCATGATGGCATGTTACATTTACTCGTAATTATATTTCTAGACTCTGAGCTGTACCAGGTACTTAACAGGGAATCAATGGACATTTGTTAAATAAATGCCCTGTCAATTATATGGTGATGTGATTAAAAGTAAGCTGTGAAACTGTGGTTGAGCAACCACAGACAAGATGGAGCTAGTTGCACTGCACACTAGTTTAAGAAAATTAAAACACATATTTTAGATTACAGGATTATTTTATAGAATTAAAGCTTTTTAGTATAATATAATTAGATTTATCATTTTAAAAGAACATACATTTGCAACATTATAGATAGATGATAGATAAGTAGATAGATAGATAGATAGATAGATTGATAGATAGATGATAGATAGATAGATAGATAGATAGATAGATAGATAGATAGATAATTACCACAATGATCCAAGACAAGGGAATAGAGGTTAGGAAGAAGAAAGATATCAGATAATGAGGACAGTAAAGATGATATGAACATAATGTTTTAAATTTAGGGGATGAAGAGGAGCCTGAAATATTTCAGGCATTTAGTGACCTATATGGATATTGTGCCAAAGTAAGTATACAGAGGGATGAGCAAGGTTGAATAAAATAATATGTTTGGATGGAGAGGATATATTAGACAGGAAGCATATTTCATATGCATTGGGCAAACAGGCATAACTTTTCTGGAGATAAAGATATGAGAATTTAACCTTGATAAATTAAACTAAAAGGACCATCAATGTGATGTCGACCTTCAGGTTGTGCAGTAGTCTCTGAAATGAGACATTCCGTCCTTCAAGAAGAAAGGAGACCCATGAGACTCAAGAAATAAGTGAAACATAGAACACCATGAAAGCACACAAACTGACAATGATGTAGAAATTAAAAAGATTAAGACTCACAAGTCCTCTTCCCAATGCTATGTGAGAAGTATAAATTATTGCAGGATAGGAGACTCTGGTGGGAGATGGAGACAGTACAGGAAGCTCTTGGGGTAAGAATCTCACATGTAGGAGTCCCACAAGATACCAACAAGGCTGGCTGATCTGTACCCAGGGGACCTGCACAAACTCCGGTACCAACCAAGGACAATGCATGCACTAAGCCTAGCCCCTCCCCCATTCGGATCAAGCCAATGGACAGCCCAATCTCCACGGTTGTGGGGAGAGTGGGGACTGCCTCTAACATGAGCTATAGTGCCCTTGCTTTGATTACTTCCCCTTGGTGGGGAGGCCTGGCAGCACACAAGGAAGGGGAAGCAGGCTATCCACATTAGACCTGATAGACTGCGGCCATATGGTGGGGGAAGAGGTCCCCTTCTGTCACAGGTCTAGGTAATGGGAATAGGGCAAAAGAGGGAGGGAGGAACAGGAAAATACAAGTGAGGGGATAACAATCATGATATAATCTGCGTAAATTATAATATATACATGTATGTATGTATGTATGTATGTATGTATGTATGTATGTATGAATTTCTATGCCATCATTGTGCACAATTATATTTTCAGTAATGCAACTGTGTTTGGTTACCTATGCTCCTTTAAATTACTCTGGTAAAATCAATGACTTTCCAGGCAAGACTTCAATATACAATTTTTTGTCATTTGTTCCTTATGGAGAATGACAAACAACAACAACAACAACAAAAACAAAACAAAAAACAAAACAAAACAAAGGTTTGCTCAATTGCTCAATCTTCCAAGGTAAAATATCTTAAGTCACATACTTTATGATACTTTCTTCAGGTTGTTCCAGGACAAAATACAGAGTTCCTTTGACATTTTGACTTAATGACCATGTGAATAATCTCAGTGCAATTTAAGTTCACTCATAATGTGTTAAACAGTATGATATTACTCATGATACAGTCTCTCATATACAGAATGTGAAAAATCCAAAGAATACTAAAACCACTTGTACCATTATTCAATTAATAGAGAAGACATATGTCACAATTACTCTGAAGTCTGTCGTCATGAAGTCAATAATAACAAAGAAGACGAGAACCAATCAAATGGTAACATGTTGTATTCTATATTTATATTTTAACTAATTAAAAAAGTCAAATTTATCCTACTGTAAACCACAATATGCATTCACATAAATATTACATAAGATCAAAGAGCTTACCACTATTTTCATGATTCAATTCCCCACACAGTTTAAAATACATTATATTGGCTCAACTCGGTTTATCAATAATTGGACAATTCCATTAAAGTCTTCAGTAGACACTGAGATGGAGGTGAAAGAATTCAGAAGAAGAACAGTTCAGTGGGCAACAAGGATTGTGGAATTGTGTCATTGACAGGCATGGATACAAGACTCCAGTTTTGGCCCTGCCTATGCCACACTAGCCAGAAATAAGGTCTGTGCAGTTATTCCATTTGCTGCTAAGATGATCATGGTGTTGGTCAGGGTGAGGCATTTTGTTTGTTTGTTTGGTGTTCTGTTTTGAAAACTCAGGGTCGTAAGTGTGTTATGCAGGCTGTTGACAATTGAATTGTACAGTGTTACAGTTTGAGTCTTTCACTTCTCATTTGCTGTGAAGTTTTAGCAACTCCATGATGACAGACTACACAGTAATTATGACATTAAATCATAGTCAAAGATTTCTTAGTATTCTTTGGATTTTTTGGTGTGCTCTAGGAGACACTGTATTATGAGTGAATATCCTACTGATCAACAACACATTATATGTGGACTAAAATTGTACTGAGATTATTCACATGTTCATCATGGCAACCTGATAAAGGAATTTCTATATTTTATCATGGAACATGTTAACACAGGGCACATTTTCAATTTTAATTGCCCAATATATCTTTTTCTTATTCTAAAATATATCTTTTGTTTTTTCAAAAATTTATTTGTTGTATATTTATATGCATTTGTATAAAATGCACTTTTTAGCACAGTGTCATATACAATGAAGATGACATTCTTAATTATTAATCTTGACATTGTCATATATTTTGAAGCCAGCTAATAATGACCACAAAGAAAGTAAAAATGTTGTATAAAAATTCCAGAGAATGAGTTACTGCTTCTTTCACCAAGCCTAGAAACAGTCCTAGGTCTAGAACATTGCCCCTGCCTCTTCTTGACACCAACTTTCAGGGATGTCTTGGAACTCTAAATCAAAGTTCTCAACCTTGAGAAACTTGAGATTTGAAGACATTTGGAAATAGAAGCTAAAACAAATGCTAACTTTACGTAAACCATAACTACAACTGTGATAGTTATTATGGCTCATGAGGAAGTTCCGGTTTCACACCTTTAGATTAGCTTTTTATTTTTATATTAGCAATAATTTCAATTAAAATGCAATATGTTTCCATCTCTGTGTCAAAACTTAAGACTAACCCCAAATCACTTGCTGCTCTTCTAGAGGACGCAGGTTTAGTTCAAACATCTGGTGTCTCACAGCCACCTCTAATTCTCGTCTCAGGGTATCTAACACAGTTTTCTTGCCCCCCATAGCAACAGGTACACAGATAAGTATGCAGACCAAACATAAACAAAATATATAAACAAAATTCTTTACTGTTTGCTTGAGGGTATTTTTTTTTTCATTAAATATGTGGTTTTGGGGGTTTAGTTTTATTTTTTACTTTTTTATATTTTTTATTTTCTCACTTTACATCCTTATAGTAGACCCTCCATCATAGCCTCCCAGTCTCACCCTCCCTCACTTATCCCCCTTCCCCTGGTCCTCAAAAAGAGAGAGGCCTCCGCACCTAACATCTGACCTCATACTACCAAGTCCTATCTGGACTGCCTGTATCCTCTTCCTCTGTGACCTGTCAAGGCTGCCCTGCCAGGGGCAAGTGATCGACCTGTGAGCGCCAGAGTCCATGTCAGAAGTAGTTCCTATTCTCCATGTTAGGGACCTACAAGGAGACTGTGCTGCCTATCTACCACATCTGAGCAGAGGGTATAGGTCCTCGCCATGCATGGTCCTTGGTAGGTGTATCAGTCTCTGTAGCAGGATCCACCTCCTCCACCCAGATTTGTTGGCTCATTGGGATCCTTATGGAGCTCCTGACCCCTCCATGTCCTTCTATTCCCTAACTCTTCCATAAGATTACCTGCCCTCCACCCAGAAGTTTGGCTGTGAGTCTCAGCATCTGCTTGGATCCTCTGCTGGGTGGAGTCCTTCAGAGGAAATAGTCCTGTTCTTTCTCTTCAACTGCTTCTGGTGTCTTTTCTATTTGCCCTTCTGAATGAGAATTAGGCATCCTCCCTTGGATCCTCCTTGCTATTCAGTTTCTTTCAATCTGTGTATTGTAGTGTGGCTATCCTGTATTATCTGACTAATATCTGTTTGTAAGTGAATATATACCTTGCATGCCTTTCTTGGTCTGGGTAGCCTCACTCAGTATGAAATTCTTAAAATAATAATTAAAAATAATGCAGTTTGTTAACTATTATCTTGGAAAGTGTATGCAATGGGTTAGGGGTAAATCAACAACTGAGAAGTAGTTTGAGACATCAAGGGTTTGGGATTTGAAATCTATATTCTATCTAATTTCGTGTAGCCATATTGTGATGCTGTTAGCCATTTTTGCAAAGACCATATTATGAACCTTGCATGTGATCTGATGATTTCAATGTTTCTGAACTCCTTCTGTGAATCCAACGGGAGATACTGGTTTGGCTGGAGACCTAAGTCAGTATAGGCCTTTGGAAAGAGATAAGGGGAATTGTAGCTGAGACTCCTAGCATCAAGGGCCATGGAGACCAAAAAGAACAGCTTCTAATAAGATGAGACTCCTAGCAGAGGAAGGAGAACACCAAACCATCCACAAAAACTTTGATCTAAAACTTACCCTGCCCACAGGACATGTAGGGATAAAGATAGAACAGGTAGAGCAGAGATGAGGGAATGTCCAACCAATGCCAGGCCCAATCCAAGTCCCACCCCATGGAAGAGAGCCAATCCCTGACACTATTAGCAATACTCAATTATGGTTGCAGACAGGAGCCTAGCAGAGTTGCCCTTCAAGAAGCTCCAGCCAGGAGCAGATCAAAGCAGATGCTGAGACTCACAGTCAAATATAGGATGAAGTATAGTAAGTCTAGTGGAACAGTGGAGTGAAGGATAAAAGGACCTAAAGGTGACAAGAGCTTCATAAGAAGACCAACCAAGCCAACTAACCAGGGTCCAGAGGGGCCCATGAAGTCTGAAGCACCAACAAGACCATGAATGGACTATAACTAAGTCCTCTACATAAATATAGCCACTGGACAAGTCAGGCTTCATGTGGGACCAATATTGGATTCTGTTGCCTGCTTTTTGATCACTTTCCCCTTATGGGACTCCTTTGCTAGGCCACAAGGGAAGAGGACAAATTCAGTCCCAATGCAGTTGATGAGATAGGGTATGTGGATAGGGGTGGGCTCCCTTTTTCTGAAGAATAGGAAAAGGTGAGGAGAAAATGAAAGGGACTGGGAGGAGAGGAGGGAGGGGCTGTGATAGGATATAAAGTGAATTAATAAATAAATTTTTAAGAAATAATTAAGGATATTTTGTGGCAAAATGTATCATGAACTAATGAAAATTCACCATGTGCCAGCAGCTGAGTACAATTCTGCACCTGAAATAGTAATTCCCATATTTAAGAAAGGTTATGTCACAACCCTAGACATCAAATAGTCCCTAACACTAGGTCATTCATTGTCCATGCCTGGTGCTGAACACTGGTTTCCTCTGTGGTACTTCCTGCATGGCCACTTTTCAGTTGCACTCTGCAGCACTCTCTAACTCTTTCCCGTTGTGCTCATTTCCTCATTTTTCACCACCCCCATTTGAAATGAGCCTTCTGACATTTACTTGTTATACACTGTCTTCCTATACTTATGAGTCAGTAAGTTCATGAAAAAACTGGACCACATAAAGAATTAAACACTGAAAATGGCTCAGAAATTAAAGAGCATTGGGTGTTTTGCAAGTGTGGTTCACACTTGTAACTCCAAGTTTCAGAGGGTCTGTCCACACTTGCTTTTGTCTTCCTTGGGAACCAGGCATTCATATGATGCACAGACATACACAAAGCCAAGATATCCATACATATTAACAAAATTTAAAAACTAACCCTGACCCGAGTATTTGGCTTCAGTCTCACTTTGTGATACTTTACTCACATCTATTATAATGTGATATAGCCAAAGAGGAGAGCATGGACCAAATTGATGGCTGTCCAGTCCCAAAAGTTTAATCTCAATGGTAAAAAGGATGATCGCATGAAACAGCAGTACTTATATTGGGTATATAATTATGAAATGGAATTGGTAGAGCAAAAAATTCTCAAGCTTGTTTTAGCAATACTTGTTTAAATGAAAATGTTCAATGTAATTTTTATTAGCATATACATTTATATTATTACACACAAATAAAATAAACAAAATACAGCAGGAAGAACCAGAAAACAATCAGGAATTATATAAATGTTACATTCATAATGGTTTGGCTATTTGTATTTGGAAATTTTGAAGTAAACATCTTTCCTATCATATTGAGTCTAAAATTCTGAATGAAAATCAATATTTATCATATCTCATCTCTATTCACTTAAAAATCTTTCTAGAGCTAAAAATAAAATCTTAATCCCTACCCAGCTAACTCTTTCAGAGGGTCATCCTTTTTAAACATCATTATGAAACCACCATATGTTTTCTGTAATGACTTTACTTATTTTTATTGCCGTCTTCACTGTATAAGGATTATATAAATGGATGAATGTACAATGGGATTACAGAATGTACAAGTTACAATATTACACATGTTGATATTGAGGAAGTTCTATTAAATGAAATAAAATACCTTCAGAAATAAGATACTGTACAATTTCACATATGTAAAAAACAAAGTTTAATCTCCAAGACTATCATAGAAATGTGTCTTTCATTTGTAAATAACAATATCTAGGTATTTTAAATGAATGAATACCAAAATATATAACTGTAATTAGGGAAGTGTGGGGGCGTTAAGCATCATGTAGATTCATACAGATGGGAAATGATAATTGTTAGATTGTCAAAAGGAACTAGCACTATGTGGATGTATATGCATGCATGTGTGTGTGTATGTATGTGCATGCGTGCGTGCGTGTGTGTGTGTGAGAGAGAATGTGAAAGAGTACAACAGGGTTCTAGAGAGTTTCTCTTTAAAGACAATTTCCCAGCAAGTCCCAGAAAACACAAAGTTCTAGGAGCTCCTAACTAAGCTATTGCCTTGAAATGAGCAGGTAATGTTTGCTCAGAACATGTTTCTTCAAACTATGGAGGAGACACATGTTTACCTAAGCCAGCAAAATGAAATAAAAAAACAAATCCAAGTTATCCACATGTGTCTTGGTGCTTGAAAGGAAGAGATACACTAAGTTAATGAGTTAAAATTATTAATTTGATACAGAGGAGCTAAATTTCTACAATAAAAATTGGCAAGAGGTAAACAATCAAGTCTAACTCTCTGCTTAAAGCAAATTAATTTTATACATGACACTGAAGGCATGATTCATCAGGAAGAAAAAATATACAAGCTTTCTTTCAGTGTCAAATAAATGGCTTTTCATAGCCTCGTTTCTTGGGGTCTAAGTTGCATCCTATCTAGCCAATGGGATATCATTAGACATGAAATTTCTGTGAAATCACAGCTGCTTGGCAAAAAAGTCCTAACTATTTAATGTACAATGGAGAGCACTTAATAATATGGTCATGGGGTATAATAGGACATATGGTGACTGTCAAAATCCAAACCTAGACCCCTCTCACTTGACAGGATCTGCCCACAATTTGGTAAATTTAGGAATCATTCATTAGCTTGATTTCAGTGTAACTTATTGCCAGTTTAAAACATCTTATTTTATAGAAAAATAGGACATGAAAAATGAGGCAAGTGTGATATGTGCTATTGTCAGGAAAATCTAGACACAAGAGCTCATGACTAAAGGGAAAGAGCAGGTAAAATTCAAAAGGATGGACAGGTGAGATACTGGATTTAAAAGCATTGTATTGGATATTTCTTCTACAGATTTCCTGTGGAGACATGCTTCTCAGTGAACTGTGCCAGTGTGGGAAAATGGATGTTTTTTAATATCATGATTTTGGGGGACTTGAACATTTTCAGAAGTCTATAGACCTACTAGATGACTAGAACTTAGTATATGGTCAAATGCATTTAAATGGTTAGTAAAAATGTCATTTTTGGTGTTACTGAATTCACATATAATATTTCTGTTCCCTCACTATAGTGAATTTTAAAGGCATTTTTCTTAGACATAATTGAATGATATGTGTCAAATTATGCCATACTTCACATTCAATGAAGGAATGCAACCACCATCTAAATTCATCTTCTCCTTGGCCTCTAAAGCACATGTGTTTAGTTTTCAGGGAAAAATATAATCAATTGCCTGATGAAAAAGATAAAACTCTCAGAGGATATTCACACTGCTCAATGCTAGTAATTAAATTTTCAGGGAAAAATAATCAATTATGGCCATCATGAACCTACCAAACATCAAAGATGAGAGAATTCATAAAGGAGAGCAATTATGTACAATACCAATATTTACATCAACTTTTTTTTTAGTGCTTTGATACATGTTTAACCATTAGATTTGCAAGTAGAAACATATATCAGATTAACTCTCCACATGTAATTATTGGTGAAATTCTGGTGAAGTTAATTATTTTAAGGTATATAAGTATTTCCTTGTGATATTTTCTTTTAAGTAAGATACGTTTTTTTTACTTATAGAGAAAAAACTTAGAAATTATTTTTTTTAAAAGATGATGTTTCTTTCTGTCAAGTGTCATTGTTCATTTGGTCAAAGACCTAACCAAAAGCAAGAAAACATCTTTGTGTTGGTTCACAGTATGAGGCAATCCATCCCATCACAAGGAAGAAGGCATAGAAACAGGAACATGGGGTAGCTATTCACATTGTGTCAGCACTTAGGTAGCTGAGAACCAGCGGGAAGTGGCACAGGCTATAAAACTCAAGTTCTTCCTTTAGTGACTTATAACCTTCAGCCAGACTTCTGCACAACGCCAGAGACTAAAGACCAAGTTTTCAAACATGCGAGTCTCAAGAAGACAGTTTACGTTCAAATCACTAAAATTGTCTCACTTTATTCCTTATCTAACCACTGTTTCATTCATTTATCACTCCTTTTGGTTTCATTTGTATATATTCTTATCCATGATGAGGAAATTCTATAGAACAGTTAAACATTTATTACATGGTTATTTTGCCCTTATCTGTTAATTAGTAAAACCAGTCCACAGAATTTCCTTTTTTTCTGTGCATTGATTGGTGTTTTTGTCTGCATGGGTGTCTATGTGAGAGTGTCAGATGCTCTGGAACTGGAGCTGCCCACAGTTGTGTACTGCCATGTGGGTGCTGGGAATTGAAACAGGGTCCTCTGGAAAAGCATCTAGTGCCTTTAACCAGTGAACCACTTCTCCAGTCCCAACAATGAACAGAATTCTTAACAAAGAGCCTTGATGTATTTATATTTGAGACAGAATCAGATAGATAGGTCAATGTCTAGATAAAACTTCTGCTTTCCTCTCTCGAATGATGTAATGACAACTATTGAACCTGGGGCTGAAGGAGATATTTCTGATGAAATGCTAGACTCACTAAGAAGTTAAAGAGAACAGCGTCTTGCAGGCTTTTGTGCATCTAATAATTCTACAGTGTAAAAGCAGGTAAACATACTGAAACTGGATTTTCATAAACAACTTGGATATAATAATTTAAGGCAAACCAAAACAATAAGAATAAAAATTAAGGTACCAGCCTCATAATTTCCAATATTAAATGTTTCAATTTCATTGCATAAAAGAAGGAATACTATACTAAAATAGTAAGCTCATCATAGTAGAAACTAACTGCCATTCGTAAGGAGCTTATATCCTTCTGTTTAGTGATTAATTTAAAAATAAACTATTACTTAGCTATATCTCTTTACAATAAAACTATCTACTACATTCTATGTGTGCCCGATCTTACTCTCTCTCAAGTTCATAGCTAATTTAAAATTATCATTCTCTGATGAATCAAATTATTCTCAAGTCACTATGTTAAACCAACTATATTTTGACACATTAAAAACTTCTAGACTTTTTTTGAAGCCTTACAGAATGTTTCCTTGGTGTTAAATCACTTCTGATCAAGAAAACAGACCCCCTCAAGGAACATAACAATCATTTTATAGAAGAAACATGTTCCTGGGTGGGACTTTCAAGGGTATAAATTTTATATGACTTTCTAACAATCTTAGACTTGAAAGACACAATAATTTTAGTTCCCTAACGATAGACTTAAAAAAAATACTCCTTTAAAAAGAAAGAGGTTTATGGCAGAATCCTACATTCACTATTTTGTGTAGAAAAATATAGGACATAGCAGATTTTGCTCTCCTGGAGCCAACCTAAGCAATCCTTTTAAAATGCTTTTTTGGGCTAGGTTTTCACTGAGCAAGCATTGCCCAGCTAATACAGAAACTTCTTGGATTTTCACAGCGCTACTTCCTCTATGAAACCTTTTTGAAGGAGAGATAAACTTGTGTTTTAGGATTCCAAGTGTGGGATCGGAACGGTCTCGTGAGAGAACAGGTGAGGTTAATTCACCAGAAGAGCAACCACCCCATGCAGGAGCTTAATTGTTGCCAGCTGAAGATATCCCATGAACAGACTCTGAGAGGAGATATATAAATGAGCCAGAACTGGAGGAGGGGCTTTTTTGGAGACTTGGGATAGATTTGGTTGTTCATCGCGGCACTTCAAGATGCACGTAGAGAGAACTGCTCAAGGGAAGGCTTCGGGGCTCCAGCTCCTACAGAGGTTCTGGGTTCTGTCTACCCCAGGTTCCAGCAGAAGAAATTCTGCAGCTAATGCCAGGAGAATCGTTCCTCGGAATTGATATCCTTACGGTTTTGTTGTTGTGTCCATTAATCCTCATTTCCTATTGTTTTGGTTAGTCGGGTTATAAGTGACGTATACTCAGTCACTAAGTTGCTAATAAAATATATTGGTTAAGAAAATTGAGCCTACACCTCTCTGCTTTGGGAGTATTTCTTCCAGCTGAATACACAATTCTCAGTTTCAGCCCATCCCACTGATTATGAGTTTACAGGCCCCACCTCCACACTTATTGTATCCTGGGTGACCGACTACTTACTTGATCAATACTGTACTGAAGTATTAAATATAAACTCTGGAAACAATTTCTAGCTCTGGCTCCATCCCTCATAGACTGTGAATCTCGGAACAATGTCTTTCGGCTACTCCAAACTTCTGACACTAGTTTAAATTAGAAAATAAATATTAACATGCTTTTAAATTGTATTGCTCTGTAACATTTCAACCATTTCTTCTTATTATTCATTAGTTGCACAAAAGTAAGTGAGTATTAAATAAAAGAAATCAAATTCGGAAAGGCAATTTTCGTATCTGTGGGATTTGTTTCTTATCTGTGAGACCTGGACTTTCTATAGGTACATTAAATCATAGCTAGGTAGGTAGATAGATAGTTAGATAGATAGATAATAAATATGTAGATGCGGAAGTAAAGGTGAGACTAGGGAAATAAATTAAAGGTGAGACTAGGGAAATAAATGGGAATAATGTGAGAAGGAAGGAACAAAAAGAGACAAGGGGCATGAATGTAACTACAATATAGAATACCTTTATGAAGCCTATTTCTATTATCATTGATTATGTAAATTTTAGTCTAATTCCTAAGCATGATGTGCCTGCACACACACAAAGGAAACAATAAAATAATGAACATAAAGCTAATATAAGATTTTGAGTTGAAGTGGCGGCACTCAGAGGAAGGACAGCAGGCTACCAAGAAGAGACTTGATACCCTATGAGCATTTACAAGGGGAGGAAATCCCCCTCAGTCACAGTCATAGGGGAGGGGAGTAAGGGGAAAATGGGAGGGAGGGAGGAATGGGAGGATACAAGGGATGGGATAACAATTAAGATGTAATATCAATAAAATAATAAAAAATATTTTTTAAAAAAGATTTTGAAAGATCTAGAACTAAGGACAAATTTGGTGAATAAGCTTCAGTTAAAATTGTTTCAGTGAATTGAGAGGAAATCCTCTTCCTCATGATATTTTGGAGTTTGTGCTAATGGTAGCTACTCCAGCTACTGCAACAAAATACCAAAACTTTAGAAATAATATAAATTTACTCCTCATGGTTCTGGGTGCTGGAGTTTAAGATCAATTTGCCCATCAGATTTGATATCAGGTAAGAGGTGTCATCCTTCCTCATAGATGGCACTAGTTTCCTCACATAGAGTAAATGAATAAAGCATATTTTTTAAGGTCGCTAACTCCATTCCTGAAGTGTTTGCCCTCAAGGTCTAACCACTTCCATAAAAGCTCTAGCTCTTAAAACCCAGGGTGAGAATGCCAATGTGTGAATTGGCCTTGAGGGTTTGAACTATCAACCCTTTGAAATAAGACAATATATTTTATTCGATTCTACATAACAGTTTTGCATAACATTTTATTTTTTCAACTTTCAGGAAGACTTTAACAGCACATATATTATCAAACATATGTTTATAATGATCAGGGATAGCTTTTAATTACATATTGGCAGGCTGATCATGAAGTAGAGTGTAACTTGGGAAGTGAAGAGAGAAAGTCTAAAGAGGAGAATGACCCTGGTATTACAAAAAGAGACTTGGGAAAACAGGGAGGGGTAATTTAAAAGGAAATGGAGAAGGAGAGAGAGGGAGGATGGATAGTAACACTAAGGATATTTGAAAAGCCATAACAAAATAGATTATTTTACGTTGACTTAAAAATACCTTATACTGCACATTTCTCCCCACAAGAGCCATATAGTATCTAACAAAATCCCCAGCGCCAACCGTGGAAAATATCCAAGAGATTGCCACTGCCTTTTGTTGCATCCTAAAACTTGATGATAAGATCCTCTTGGTAAAGGCAACACACACAGGACACACGACTTGCAGAAATTCAGTTGGAACTGACAAGAATCTTCCTTCCTGAGGACCGGATCTCATAATACTTGAGGGTGTTCTGCAAACTTGTCAAGGGAGAGAAATCGAAGGTTGTCCCTACTGCTGGAGCCACCACTCCTTGCAGACACAGGACTCTGGGAATTTTACCTGCATCTGAGTCAGGAGCCTCCCTCTTGAGGACTGGCTTTCACAGTACCAAGAGTGTGCCACAAGCTGCTTAGGGAATGAAGAATTCTCTAGTCTCCAAGTATGAGGCTTATGAACTGCCATGATCATCCCAGAGGACATCCCTAAATGTACAGCCGTGGCATCTATATCTTGGAGGTAGCTAACAGCTTTCTTAATTAAGTGAACTTCAGACTCACTCAATAGGAGGGAATTCATCCCTGCTAGTCTAAACCTGAATAACTATCCATGATTGATGAGGTCATGGGCCTTCAAGAAGAAGCTACTACTGCCACATTGTTAAGCCAGTATAATTTCCAACTCCATTCTATGTAATTATCCATTTACCCACAGATAAACACCTCTAAAATTTTACCAAATAAGCCTCTTTTGCAACAAATAGAGAAAATCACACAAATTCACTGGTCAAAATATACAACCAACTGAAGTGTGCCAATCCCAAATGATGCATATACAATAAAATCCCTCCATCTGAACCTCAGGAAATAATGAATAAGATGGAGCAAAAGGAGTGTGAAAGCCAGAGGACAAGGACATCTGCTATGAGATCATGTTTTCTATAAATAAAAGACAGGAATGTTATACCTATGAAATTTCAACATTATGATTACCTAAACAAAACCCACACAGTTACATTACCAGATAGCAAGTGGCCTTATTACTAGCTAAGTTTCTACAGGCATTTAATAACTCTTAAAAGAAAATTCTGTCTTCTCCATAGACAAGTCCTTGATAGATTACCCAATCCCAAATATATGCATACCAGCAATACTAAGTGAAATATGGTGGTTGTGTTTATATATATAAAGGTGTGTACATGTAACAATAATAATTATGTAAAAAAGACCATGAACTTGCAAGAGAGTAGGGAATTACACAGGAATAGTTATAAGGGATTATGCAGAGAGGAATAAATAGTATTTATAAGTAAATACAGTCCTTATTTAGTAAATCTCAGAAAAGTAAATAAAAAATTAAAACCATTTGCTACTATTTTGCCTAATAATAACAAATGAGAGGTTATTAATACTTATTTTCATTCCCCAGAATTCCAAAGATAATATTTAGTCCCTTTTTCTCCTTCATCTCCTAAACTAAAAAGAAACAATCATGTCAAGTAGGGACTTGCTAGTTATGCTTACATAATAACAATTAAGGACATCAAAGCAGGGTAACTAAGTGTGGCTGGTGAAGGAACAATGCCATCAGGAAGATTACAGGCTTTCGATGTGCTGGCAGTAGTGGAAAGGAAGATTTTCATCAGTGGAGTGTGGGGAAGTACTGCAGTCTGTCTTTAAAGACATACAACTAAGGACTTCGGGCTGTTTGATAAAACGTTTGATTCTTCTGCTTCATTCTTTTGATGTAACTTTGATTATTGACTCTGAAGTATTGCTGTCATATAAGCCAGTGGATTCAAGATGTCTAAGAGTAGCTGCCATTTCAAGAGTACAGTGTTTCAACCACTAGCACCACAGAAGTTTACCTCAAGTGAAATCCCAGAATTATGAAGGGTCTAATACCTTGACTATTTGTTAATGTTATCTGAATGTACCAGCTTGAATCATGAAAGCTAGGATCAATAACTTGTCTATATTTAAATGTGCATATTTCTTATTATTTTAGATACAGGATCACTTCCAGTCTTGACATTATAATTTTTCTTACAGAAAAATTCATAACAAAGAAATGAACATCACTAATGGTCACTGTGATACATGCTAAGGTATGCAACACAATGTCCCCAGTGCCCTTGCACTCAGTGCTCACTCCAGTGGGAGTTCTTGTAAAACAGATAATAGACCCTGCTTAACAAATAAATAATTTCATATTTACTTTGATCATTGTCTGACAGGAGACGTGAAAATTTAGAGCAACCTTTGTGATGTAAAGATTACTTCTTAGAGGTAACATCGAGCTAAAACACTAAAAGGAAGAGATGGAACCAAAGATAAAATTACTAAAACCATGAAAGACAGGTCAGATGATATCTCAGTAATTCAGGTATGAGCAATGAGGGTCTGAAAATGGCAACAGAATCTGTGTTAATTTCATAAAAGGGGATTTAATCAGAAACTTGACACACAAGAAGAAGCAAGGAAAGTTAAATAGATGAATCTGAAGGTAAGTTACTTGCCTCTCAAGTGAGATAACTGACTGGAGTTCAGATCTCCAGAACTGACAAATGTTTGGAGTCCATGGCAGCAGCTTGCCATTCAAACCTCAGATGATGGAGACAGGGAATGCCCAGAGCAGGGCAACTAGCGTTAACACAAAGCACTGGTTTAATTGAAAGACCACACTTAAAGAATAAGGAGTAATGATGGCAGAGGAAGATTGCAGACATTGGACCTCCACACACAGACATACACATATGTAAGGTCACCAACACACATACAATCACTCCATAAATAGCTGAATTATTGTGCAGGAACACGCACATATGCATATATATATGGTAACTCAAGTTATCAATAATTTTGTTTGTTAGAAGATTCTTAGCCCAAACAACATGCTTATTATCATATACTTACATATCAAAAATGAGAAAAACCTGCAAGATTATGCATTTGTAAAAAAACTTAAATGTTTTATAATTTATTTTCTGAGTTTGCAAAAGAATATAATAAATAGACTAAAAAGATTCAATGTTTCACAAGGAGGCAGAAGTTGATGGAGCCGTAGTGGTAGTCATGGTTACTTGTATGCCATTGTCACATTGTGATTATACAATTCATTCCTATGCATAACACAATTTAGTCTAACATAATGCAACAATACCTTTCAACAAAAACATCAAAATTCAAAAACTGGTTAAATCAACAAGACCAGTGTGTTCATCATATAAACCCATATTTCCTGTACACATCATTCAACTGTTTTATCTATATCATCTTATTTTATTATCATGTTTCCTAAAAATAATAACTAAGTTGTTCATGGAATCAGAATTTATAAAGTATTTTTTTTTAATGTGTAAACAAGTGCAGAAGAAAGAGGAAAATAGTCAGCCTTTTCTAAGTAGATCAGTTTTATAATTGTGGGTGCTGAAATCATATTAGTGAATTCTATTCATAGATTTTTAATTTTTCATTGCCTTTCATTTCCTAATGTGCAAAGTTCCAAATTTTAACTGTATATTAAAATGAAGATTCTACCAGTCCCTCTTACCATGAAGGTAAGACTTTTGGGTGTTATTTTTTTTCCACTCAGTATTATAATTTCATAACACACTGAAAATGCATCTTCATATCATTAATTGCTTTTCTCAGTGGTCACAGAAAATTTCTCTCCGTAATATAGAAATGGAAAGATAGCAAGATTTGTATCTATCTCATGCTTAAATGTGCTTGACATAAATGAATTGGTATAGGAGACATATGGATTTTCACTACTCAATTGATATGCTGGCTATGGAAAAAGAACACTAAGAAAAATAACCAATCTCATTCTACAGATAGGGGGTAGTTTAATGAATAAGAAGGCTAGAAATACTTTCATTAAAAACTTTCTTTTTTCTTTTGTACGTCAACATTAGGTTGCACACTGGTGCTAATATTCAAATTTCAGGAAATGACTTAATTTCTGTGTGCCTTATATTCTTGGTCAATAAATAAAGAGCTGATGCTGACTAATTCTGCTACTTAAGACATGATTATTTGAACTAATCCTTGGTGCTATTTCCTCAAGTCTTCAGTTCCCAGGAACTGTACTCAAAAGTTTTGAGGTATCAGCCCTATGCAGTTTTATCTAGTTCTTACACAGTTTGCAAAGTTCCAGACCACAAATCATCATACAAGGCATTTTGAGCCTAACAAAATAAATAATTTTCTTTAAAAGTACTTACAGAGACTAGGAAAACAAATAAGGGTATTATTTTGACTTTCTGATATCAGAGATCTGGCCTCAATTTATAGTGTCTTATGCTCATATTCTGGTATGATTATTTCTTCTTTCTATTTTCTAAAAAAGTTGATAAATCTCTAAAAAGGTATATAAAAATCATCACCTATTTGCTATTATGACCTGAATTTGAGCATTTACTGTACAAACAAAATTGAATTCCATCTAGTAGTACATCAGCGTATTGCGAAGCTTGCCTCTGCACTTAGGTAAGTATTTTGAAAAACAAATATCACACAATAGCAGGGTGAAAGCAAATTTATCATGTAACAATGGCAAGTTCCTCAAGTACTTGGCCTCTTCAGAATCACACTGAATTCGCATTTAATAATCGAGTTGGCCTTAATGTCAGCATAGACCCAATTCATTTAAACAGCTGATTTGTAGCAGTTACATTTTTCATTCACCTCTGCTGTTGCTACATTCTCTGACTCACAAATTTGTTTCACTTCATTCCTTCTTACTGAATCATCTATTGTTCACAGAGCCAGCCTGGAAGCATCTTTCAAAATATGCTGAAAAGACTATTGCCAATATGGCTTCCAGAATACTGCGGCAGAGACTTTGAGTCTCTTAAAGGCAACACCAATTACAGGTTAAGAACCCTGTACTGGGAGGAAAGTACTGTGGTAGATCTAATAATAAATACCTTTTTGTATCATTATTTTTGTCATCTATAAAGTGTTCATATGAAAATATCTCTAGTTGAATGGTTACATATTATAAATAAAAGAGATAAGATCTAAGTACAGTTAAGTGTTCAGTACTAAAGAAAAGATGAACATAAAACATAACTGCAGAAATACATGAGTTATAAAATTAGTTGTTATATATGGTTTTCTGAAAGAAAATTAGTCCATCCAGTGTCCAGAATCTCAACAAACACATGCATGTTTTCTAGGTTAACTAAACCTATAAATACTACTCTCATATATCTTGACTTGTCTATAAACTACACTTCCATGTCTCTCATTGAAATTTATATAAATTTAAATGTATTGCATAAATATCTGGGGATCTGTAGTGGTTTGGCTCAGTGGTGGAAACAGGGGTTATTATATTCTTCACATGCTTTTAAATATTTATTTTATTATTTTAAGTTGTGTATATGTGTTTGTGTCTCTGTGTAGTTATATCCATAAGAGCACTGGAGTCCTCAGAGGCCAGAAAGTTTGGGTCTGCTCTGGAGATAATGTAACAAAAGGCTGTGAGCCCCCTTATATCAACCACCAATTGTTGTCTCATATTGCAGAATTTAGTTGTCATTTGACTTTTTGAATCTGTTTTTGTTTAATTGGTAGACAAAATTCTATATAATGGGTAGAACGTAGCACTTTGTGTGGAGGACTGTGGGATGACTAACTCTCAGTGGCTAATGCATTAGGTGTTCTCACCTGGTATTACTTTGGTTTCAACAACACTTCTCACCAGTTTCTTAGCATTACTTAGGAATGTGACTATGGCTGCCCTTTATAACTTTTAAGCTTATTCTTCCCATTTCTCCTACGGAACTAAAATATCTGTATCCTTTCACCACCGTCTGCTCAAGCCAATACCCTCCATTTACTCCTAGTGAACACCATTTTCACTATACTTACAGTTGTTGTCTTTTTTGAGATTTTTACATCAAGGTGAAATTGGACAGTATAATCTTAGCCTCGAGTTTTACACATATTATATCAAGTGGCAAAAATATATGACCTAAAGCATTTCAGTATTCCATTGTACAAGTATATGCACATATATTCACATGCACGCACACACACACACTGCACACACACATTCACACTCCTACTTGCACACACACATGCTTAGATACACAAACAGGCATGAGAATACACACACACACACACACACACACACACACACACACTTTATCAGTTTGTCCACTGATGGGTATGTAGGCTGAGTCTTTATCTTAACTATTCTGAATAATGCGGAGATAAGCATAGCAGTACAGATCTCTCTTCAATATATTGCTCCCTTTCCTTTGAATATGTTCTCAGTGATGAAATCCCTGGATATCATAGAATCTCAGGTTTTGTTATTTTTTTTTGCATTATATAGAGCCATCACTATGTTTTCCATAATTCTACATTCCTCCTGATACTGTACAGGGGTTTCCCCCACATTCTAATTAAAATTTGCATATTTTTATTTTGCCAACAGTTTATCTCACAGTTGTGAGATTGACTTCATAGTGAGAGTTTTGATTTGCATTTCACTGATAATTGCATAGCTGAAACATATAGAGTTACAATTCCATACTGCCTTTTTATGTTTTGCATAGCTAATATATTAATTTCATTTCTGTGCTAAAAATCTCAAGATGCACAAAGCAACTTATAGAAAAAGAGTTTATTTTTGCTTAATGTTCTACAAGTACTAGAGTCTACCAGGGTAGAGAAAAACAGCACCATGTTTCTGGCATAGTGGCAGAAGCAGAAATCTATGAACTAGCATCTTCGAATGCAAGCACAGAGAGAACAGAAAATGGGATGAGACTAGAAGCACTCAAAGCCCACTCTCCTGATACATTCCTTATAGCCAGGCTCCACTTCCCTAAGCTTTCCCATTCCTCAAGTAGCTCCAACATCTAGGAACAAATGTTAAAAAAAAAAAAAACCAAAGATCATAAAGCACAGTTTTCATTCAAATCATCACAGACCAAGACTACCCAAAATCATCTTTCAAGACATCCACATCATTTTTCCATCAACTGCATTTGTTTTTTCTTTCTTTTTAAATTGTAATTCTGCTACTGTTGCTGCTGCTACTACTACTATTATATGCTTTTTTACTTCTATAGGGTATCTTATCATTCTGTGGATTATTTCCTTTTCTGTGCATAGTATTTCTAGTTCAATTCAATACTATTATTTTGTCTTTGACACACCTTTTCAGTAATACCTACAAGTGTGTGTGTATGTGTGTGTGTGTGTGTGTGTATGTGTTTCCAATTTCTATTTTGCATCCAATGAAGTTGCCTGCTGTGCTTGGTGACAGAGCCACATTATTGTCTATGAAGCAACAGTTCATAAGAATATTTTATGCAAAAAGGTTGTATTCTTTTTGTGAAAGCAAGAGTTTATTTCTAAAATTCTACTTATCTTTTTGAGTGTAGAGATGGCTCACTAATTGATCCATTCTTGGAATTAGCTGACAAATTAAACTTAAAGGAGGAGAACTGCATCTGGTAACATGCTCCAATAGCACTTTGGCTTAAGGATAGCTTGAGAAACTTGTGTCTCAGAAAAGATATATAAATTGATTGGCCAAAGCCAAAGTTAAGATCATCTGGCTTGCCCTTTATAACCTAAAATGTTGCTGTTTCCTTTAAATTACAGATAAAGGTGGGAAATAATTCTTGCCGATGTAAGGTGGGTCTCTCTCCTGGGTAGAATCAGAATGGCATAAAGAGATCTATCTTGTGAGATCTAGATAGAAAGATATTTCTCTCATCCTGCTCTCCACACTTAGGAAGTACATGTTATATCAAACAGATGTTTCATTAAGGTATAAAGAGAACAGAGTTGGTCATAAAGTCCTTCAAGTGTTCCAGGAAGAAATTGCTACAGAGTTTTGCTTCACACTTATTTGCCAATTATTGGGTTAATGATAGAAGTTGAAATCTGTATAAATCATAAGAATTTGTCATTTAGACCTTAATAAAACATGTAAACCTAACTTATTTGAAATGAATTACATTCAGATTACCTTCTACAACAAATTTTTATGGATTGCATTACTATACATTGATTATGAATTCGTTGTAATTACAAATGACTATGTTGCACATGGGTAAAAAGAGAGCCGGCAATGTGACTGTCCTTAGATTAGATGTTCTTTATGTATTTGAGAATATGAATATTTCTGAAGACAGAATATATTAGGTTCAGGCAACTTTACTCTTACCCTTCATTTTACTTATATATACATTATATATATATAATGTATATATATATATAAGGCATTATATAAAATGCCTTAAATTTAAGTAGAAAGACTTAAATGTTATTTTATCACCATTGGTGAAGTTCGTGATACTTCTCTGAATCTCTTCTTGTATAGCTGAAGTGTGTCAAATAATCAATGCCTTCTAAGAATTATCTAGAAATTTGATCCTTCCCTGGTAAATAATGAATATTTCTTCCATAGTTAAGAAACTAATGGGAACCTTGAAAAATCAAGGGATTTCTCATTTTATGCATTAAGTCAAAAAGAAATTTTATTACCTATAAAATGAAGACTCCAGAACAAATGTTCAAATGGACTAAGTACACTAAGCATAATACTAATGTGTCTAAAATATATGGTAATAAATGATTTAGTAAGTTACAAGCTTCCCTTATGTATAGTCATTTGTAAATTTTGTAATATTAAAATTAAGCAGGATTTTTGCAGAATGAAAAACATTCAGCTATGCTTATTCAATTCTCCACCTCCACTTATCATAAAATGCAGTTTTTTAATTTTAAACAATTTTTAAATTAAAATCAACTACACAAGTTATAAATCAAAGAATGCTGATTACAATTAATCTTTGTGTGTACTGAATTCATGATTTAATCAAAGCAGTAAAACTATGAAAAATTTTATTATTAATTTATTTATTCACTTTACATCTCCATTGTAGGCCCCTCCCTCGTCTCCTCCCAGTCTCACCCTCCCTCCCTCCCTTAGCGTTTTTCCCTGTTACTCAGAAAAGAGGACCCAACCCACAACCCACACACCCCAGCTCATCAAGTCACATCAGGATTGAGTTCATCCTCTTCCCCTGTGGCCTGCCCAGGCAGTCCCACCAGGGGGAAGTGATCAAAAAACAGGCAACAGAGCTCATATCAGAGACAGCCCCTGCTCTCCTTTCTAGGGAACCCACATGAAGCCTAAGCTGCCCATCAGCTACATCTACGTAGAGGGTACCATCCATGCATGGTCCTTGGTTGGTGCTTCATACTCCACAGGCCTCTCTGGACTCTGGTTAGTGAGCTTTGTTGGTCTTCTTATGGACTTCTTGTCACCTCTAGTTTCTTTTATCTGTCACCCCACTTTTCCAGTAACATCCCAATGTTTCGTCCAATGTTTGGCTGTGAGTCTTAGCATCTCTTTCAATCTGTGGTGGGTGGAGACAGTCAGAGAACAACTCTGAATACCTGTTCGCAAACAGAGCAGAGTGTCTTTAACACGGCCAGGGTTTGTTTCTCTTCCTTGGGGTGGGTCTTGGGTTAGACCAAGTTTCTTTTTAAGGATAACTTCGCCTTTGTTTATAGTGATTTAATAATATAATCTATATATCTAATCGAAACAAATTTTTGAAAATTCTAAATGGAGAAATTATCTTCTTCTCAACTCTAAATATCTTATTTCATAATGAAGTCTTCATGTTAAACCAAGGAGATAAGACTCTATCCTTGACAAAGGACATTATAATGTTATATCATGCAGTATGTGTTTTCCATAATAACTTTTATTTTAAATTTGTTCTTTCTTTGTCCAACAAGGAACAATGAAGCTTGTTGCACTGGAAATGTCTTGCCCATTTCTTTTTTTTTTTTTTTTTTTTTTTTTTTTTATTAATTTATTCTTGTTACATCTCAATGTTTATCCCATCCCTTGTATCCTCCCATTTCTCCCTCCCCCATTTTCCCATTATTCCCCTCCCCTATGACTGTTCCTGAGGGGGATTACGTCCCCCTATATATTCTCATAGGGTATCAAGTCTCTTCTTGGCTACTTGCTGTCCTTCCTCTGAGTGCCACCAGGTCTCCCCCTCCAGGGGACATGGTCAAATGTGAGGCACCAGAGTACGTGAGAAAGTCGTATCACACTCTCCACTCAACTGTGGAGAATATTCTGACCATTGGCTAGATCTGGGAAGGGGTTTAAAGTTTACCTCCTGTATTGTCCTTGGCTGGTGCCTTAGTAAAGAATAACCTTTTAGCCTTTTCATAAACGGGATCTGAATCTTGTAATTTCCTCCTATCATATTTCTACAAAAATGTGTTCAAGTCCTCTGTGTCAGGCAGAAAAAACTAAGAGCATGAAAGCTAATAAAGTACATTTATGCCTTAATCCTAATAGGAAGTGATTACTTTTGATGAAGAAAATAACTCACAGTTTCCTGCATCTTCCTTTAATGGTCAAACACATTTAATAAAATCTTGGTAATCTTGGTGTGAAAGCTTTTTACCCCGTTTTACTGAGAAATATTTTCGGCAGGCAGAGCTAATGTGCCTCATTAAGGAGGCCGAATCACTCTGTGCATTAGAACTCTGTGTTCCTGCTTTTAGTCCAATTATCCCATATTGTAGGATGGGAAAGATACTGTCCTATCACCATTTTCAGCCCATCTCCAACACCTTAGCTTTTTATGTCCCTGTGGCATGGCCTGGAGTTTATCTATGGTATTTGGTACCCTGATAACCACTGCGACACTTCTGCAAATCAGACCCCTGGCTCCTTCCTCCATGGATTATAGTTGGCTATATTTACGGTGGTCCCAGAAATTTGCTCTGTAGTAAATACGTGATGAATTTGCTTTTTCTTTATGGCACACTCCATGTTGAGAATGAATTCACACTTCTCTCTGTTCTTGATCTATAGAACACAATTTTATGTATATACTTACATCCAGTTATTTCTTTCCATCTGAGTGCTCATGAGGTTGACATCAATATGTTTTTATTATGTCATTTCCAAGTTTATTGAGAACTCTCTACATTTAAGGTGCCTTCCCACAGCAACAGAGCCATAGCTAATATTATATGGATAAGAAGAAACTGCAAAGAAGAGAGATTCTAGTTACTAATGTAATTCTAAAGAATATCAAGAGTAAGAAGAAACTACTAAGTAGAGTAGAACCAAAATATGATGGCCATGGCCTATTCTGGACTACAAAGTAACCTATCCTAAGGGAAGCTATCAATGCTTAAGGGACTGGTTCTTTCTTAAGAGCACTGGTTCTTTCAAGAAGTAAGAACTACAAAATACCTAATATAATGTGTGCAAGGACCAGTGACATCTGAGACAGACAAGAGTCTTTAAGCTGTTCTTTGAAATAGGCTTCCTTGCATTCTGTAGCGAAAGAGGCCAGCGATATTTAAAAGGATTAGGACTGATTTAATGTCAAATGGCATTGAAGTTGATTTCTAAAAATTCTATCCGATTTTGAGAGTTAATGTGAGGTAGAATGTCTTGGATGGAAAATCAGTGACTTAAAGAAAGACGTGAACAACTGGAATGAATTAAAGCAGTGCTTAGAAACAAAACCAACCCTGCCAATTTCCCCAAGGAAATGATTCTTCTACACTACAAGATAAAGGAGCAGCTCAAGAATTTCTCCACACTACCATGGTTGCCATGGAAACAAAGACAGAATCAACAAATGGGACCTTATAAAATTAGGACCTTTTTGTAGCAGAGGGAATAGATAAGCCAAAGAAGAGGAAGCCCACAGAGTGAGAATCAACCCGACAGAGTATTGATGCCTAGAATGTGCAAAGAACTCAAAAAGCTAAATATCAAGAAATAATTACTATACTTTTAAAGGCTAAAGAACTCAACTGAAACTCTTAAACAATGAAATACTAATATTGATGGCTAATAAACATTTTAAAAAGTCTTCAGTATCCCAAACCATCAGAGAAATACATATCAAAACTACATTGAGAAGCCATCTCACTCAAAATAGAATACTTATCACAAATGCTGAGAGCCATGGGGGAAAATGAACACTAATGTACTTTGGAAGAAATCCAGAAAGGCAAGATCACTAAGGAAATCTGGCTGAGGGTTTCTAACAATGTAGAAATATATAAGTGCATAGATTTTGGCTTCATAACATTGTGGGTTCCTGATATTTATTTTTTACTCAATATAAATACATATTGCTTTAAACATCTTGTTACTAAAATTATTCCAGTTCGTCCTTTGGGAGGTACTTCTGTTGGTTTCGGTGTCCCTGACAAATTTCCAACATTGGAGTCTCTTGAGCATTCTTTTGTTTGTTGCAATATGCTCCAGGTGTATCTTCCAAATTCCCTCACTGTACCCTAGAATCAGACTTTTTTTGAAAGGACTTTTTAGTGTCCTTTACCACCAGTTATAAACTAATCAAGATACAATGGAAGTGTCCTAGACACTCAGTGTGAACTCACAGTGGTTGTGACAGCATGCACAAGGTCTGTGCAGGATCAAGCCAAACAAAATTCTAGCATGAAGGGGAAGGTAGGCATAAAGTCACACCCTTGGGTGAGAGGCTATTGGCAGTTGATGACCAATTGTAGAAGAATCTGTTTTACAATGTGCATCATGGTATGTTGGTCACACTCTACTTCATGTTCACACACTCAGTAGTATATAGGCAGCAAATCTTGAGCCTGATGACCTTTTTCTTTGTTTGAACAACTAGAACATAAAATTTGAACTGATTGGGAAGTCTGCAATGGATCTGGTAGAGATTCTGGAAGGCTGTGAAAATGATAAGAGTACATTGTATGAAATTACTAAGGAATTACTAAAAGATGCATTTCCAAGCAGATATAATCATGCAACTACTGAATAAATTCTAGGTCTTTATGTCCTTCTCCCTCCAGCCCAGGAGTTATATGAAGGTATAGTAATGTAACTTCCCATATTAGGCATAGTTCGTCTTCAAGATTAGCTATGGGATTTCTACTCTTCAAGACTTTTCTGTGTTGTTGTTGTTGTTGTTGTCTGTGCAACGTTGCTCTAACTATTGTAAACGAAACACAAAACAAAAGCTTGAAGCGGTATGGATAACAGGGAATTGGCGTGCTCTTTGCCTTCTTAACATTGGTTTATAAATTATGTTCTCACTGCAACAGTCATAATATGCAAAGGGAGAAGAAAAGCTCCTCCCGGTTGACAAAGAATTCAGACAATAACTCTATACACCAGCACTCCACATATTCCAGGGGAAGATCTTGCTATGATATATCCCTTGTATTATTTTATTTTCACCTGACACCTTACTTGTCTGTGTTTGAATTCATACTCGCATGATAAAGAGACTTCTTTCACTGTTCTGCTTTTATTGGTGGCAAGGAGATTTTTACTATGGTCTTGTTATGCAGCACACACATTTTATTTAAAACACTAATAAAATTGTTATAATAATAAAAAATAATTATGAAAGAGGATATGAATATTGTCTTGCAAAGCCAATACTCCAGTGTTTGTTATGTTCCTAGCATGGCAATACAGAAGACTGTAAGATTTTTAAGTCCCAGAAAGACTAGTGGATAAATTTTATTTATTTCTAGCTTGTGGAAAGCAGTTGAGAAGATGCATCTTTGGACTTACAAGTGTCTCAGAATGAAGCTGTAAATTGTATGTAAATCCAGTTTCAATATGTATACTCTGCAGTAGGTAGCAATGGGGCTGCTGAGTTCAGGCTGTGCTTGATTGTAAGGTGGAGCAAACAAGAAGGGATCTGGAGGTGAAATAGGGTGTCATACAACTGTAACAGTAAAATATCAGAGGGACAAGTATATACCCACGGGAACAAAAGCAAAGAACTGACATGCCAGATGATAGCTTTGAGAGTGGGTTTGGAACTGTAAATAGTCTACAATCTATGTTTGCACAAGTTAAGAAAATGTTATCATTATTTTAAGAACTGAGTTACTTTGAATGTAGCTAAAGTACAAAAAAATATGATTTGTAGTTAGTATAACAATTCATCTTTATTAAAAAATTTTTATTTCTGAGCGAATCCTTTTTTTTTAGTAGGATGAACTAAGCCTGAAGTAGGACTGCAAGGTTCAGGGTTAAGTATTAGAATGGAAATTATGGTAGAAATTCACAGACCCAGAAATGGACTGAACTAAGAGAAATGCCAGTTCCATCATGGATAAATGAAGAGTAAATTCCAGGATCACATATTCAGTTAATTAGAAACCAGCTTTTGAGGTAAATGGCCAAAACCCCTACATTGTGTCAGCAAGAAAAAGGAAGCCCACTGCAGAAAAGGCATGCTGGATCTCTTCTGTGTCTTGCATCCTTGCAATTAGTTTTTACTGAATCATGGCTCATAACTGCACTAGCTAAACTACAATGCCTAACATTATGCTGGCAGTGAGCATGTGGCAGTTGGTCAGCAGTCAATTTGACTTCTCTGGATAAAATAGTAAATACAGCAAAAGCAAAGAAATAGACTTGAATTTAATATGTATTTTGGAAGTGGGAGTGTAATAGCTTGAAAGAAGGAGTCACAAATCATGCAAAATTATTAACTTCAGCCTGCAATGAAGATGCAGAAGTATGAGAAGATATAAATTATTTTTGAATGAACTAGACAAAAGTAGACAGAGTTTAGACAATCATCTTTTCTTGGCTAATTGTTTTAAATATTATATTAATTTATGTTATGAAATAAAAGCTTTTCTTTCCAGAAATGGAATATTTCTAGATATAATTTTATGAATAAAATGCCCATCTACATATAGTATTGGATATCATTATGTATACAAGGTAAACTACTTATTACATGTCTACATATTCCTTGAAATGCATGTTAGGTTGTCAGGAAACAGCTTTTTTTGTAAATTTTTATTTACTGGTATTGTGTGTACAGTATCTTTATGTTGGTGTATCGATCTCACTGTGCCTGTGTAGTAGTCCTCGGACAAATTGTGTGGTAAGTTCTTTCTTTCTTTTCATGACATCCAAGGATGACATTCATGTTGGCAGGCTTGTGTAGCAAATTCTTCACCCCTCAAACCATTTTGCCAGCCCATAAAAGTTACATTATGAATGAATTTAACGATGCACCGGACAAGTGAAGCAAAGGTTTTAAATGATAATAAGACCTATTAAAAATATTCTGAAAATTTAGCAAAGAGCAACACACCAACTTAAATTGGAAAGCACCATAAAGAAGAGTCATCTTTGGTCACAATTCATCTGGGTTACCTGTCTCACTTTTGACTTTGTCTACTTTTATTTTTACATTTTTGGTGTAATAATATTCAAACCCCTATCCTCCCCCTTCTAATAGTCCTTGCTTTCTTTCAAATTAATGGTGGATTTTTTTGTTAATTTCTTGTTATCTGTATTAGTAAAAGGCAAAATATAGTTACACTAAAATGTATTAGTAAAGATCAAAGATCAATAAATATACTCATTTTTAAAGATTATAAAATTCAGTGTTGTAAAGTAAATATATTTTCTCAATCAGAAAGTAAGAATTCACAAAACTTCCACAACAAGGGGGAAAAGTCCAACCTTCTGGTGTAAAATTTCAATTCCCATTACTCTGATTGGCTTCTCTACTTTATTTCTTTGTTAAAAATAAGTAAATTTTCTCTAGGTCCTGTGCTTAGAAATAGATGACCTACACAAAATGAAAACAAATGCAAATTTTTAGAATTTTGCCTCATATTGTTATGTCTGGGAACTTTTGTCTTACTTGTCTTTTTGCTTATATATTATGATTTCATTTTTTAAATAGAGGTATGTGTGTGTATGTATATTTTTGTGTCTGTGAGTACATGTATATGTGTGTATCTGTGTGTGTTTCTTGCGCAGTCTTTATGTTATTTTTGTTGTTTTTTATGTAGTTTCTTTATTCTTCTGTTTACCTACTTTCTAAAAATAGAAAAAAAGGCATGGAGTTAGGGGACTGCCTGTGGGGAAATTTGGGAGGAATGGGGAAAGGAAAGTCATGATCAGATTATATGTGTAAAAAGGTTTTCAATAAGATAATAATCTATAGGTAGGTAAATTCAAGTAAAATTGACTATTCAAAAAAAAAAAAGATAAACCATTTTCTCATTTGGAAAGCTACTAACCATCACTCCTGGCATACTCAAGTAATCCAGTTTATTCCTTCTCAAGTCTCTGATGGACTTGAAGACCAGGTAGCTGAGTTAAGACATTTTTAAGTCTAGATAAGTTTTAAGTTGATAATGACAGTATGTGATGGAGATCGATTTACATTCAGATATTTAGATGCACCAAGATAGGAAAGATGTTTTCTTCAAGGCTGTCAAATACAAATAGCAAAAAACACTAAGATTGTAACATTTGTATAATTCCTGGCTGTATCATGGTTCTTCTTGCTATAGGTAATCTATTGTATGTAGGTATAATGTAATAAATGTGTAGGTAAAAAATAAATAAATAAATATGGAAAAAATAAATAAATGTAAATTTTCAATTAAAAGAAGACCCTGCAAGTGTGATTGGTAGGTCCTCTGCATATATCTTATGGTTGTTAGCTTCATATTTTTGTGGGATTTCTAAAAGAGTAGGATTTGTAGCCACTTTGAAAATTTTGCCTGCATCTGAGACCCTTTTCTTCCTACTGGGTTGCCTCACTTAGCCTTGATCTGAGTGTTTGTGCTTACTCTTATCATCTCTTTTTATGTAGTGTTCAGTTGATATCTCTGGAAGGCCAGCTCTTTTCTAAAGGGAAATGCAATGAAGGATTAGTGGATCTGAGAGAGAGAGGAGGTGATAAAGGGAGACAGGAAGAAATGGAGGAAGAGCAAACTGAGGTTATAATGTATTATGTGAGAGAAAAAATAATAATAAAAATATGTAAGTTAATGTAAAAAAAGGTATGTATTTCTTTGCATCAATATTTGTATTAGATCACCACAGAACAAAAGCTGATGTTCCAAGTATAGCTGGCTCAAGTATAGAAAAAAAAGCTAAATTTAGAGTCCAGCTATATAGAATTGATGTATTTTTATTTAATAAATATAAATATAATAGTAATCTATACTCATTCTGAAAAATAAGGTGAATTGTTATATCAGCAAAAATATATTTAAAGTGTAATAGCATTTATAGTATTACCAGTTACAATATTCTACTTGGAAGAAATTGTTGGAAGACCTTGCTAATAAGGTCATAGTCCACGATGTCCAGATATCTCTCCAAGAACAGGCACAGTATGGTGGACTCCCTTCCTCAAGAGGGCTTCCTCTTTTTCACCAGACTTTCTTTGAAAGCATCTCTAGGCAGAGACTCCTAACATTATGTGGAAGATGGCCCTACACAGAGCTTCCTGCCAGGATGTAAGTCTCATTCTTACTTTCTTCCCCATATAGTAATCAGGTACTGTGTTGTGGCCAATCAGTGCCTCCTGCCCATAGTCCTATGAACTCTTACATACCTCACCCTTGGAGCAATAAAATGAGCTGCCTCTCTGAAGCTGAACCCTGGGATTTCTCTACAATGTACTCGTGGCTGTCTGAACCCAGTTCATTGATTCGGCTTCCTTTGTCCTCATGGGCCAGTGGCTGGCAACCCCCAAGAGAAGAGAGAACCACGATTGTCTTATTAAAGAGAAGAAATAAGCTATCCCTAGGCATATTTACATTTAAATGGGACTCCTATTGATTTGCTTAGTGCACATTTGAACAGATAGTTTTCAAGCGCTCACAGAAACAAATATCTCCAAATCTCTGTGAATGTGCACTGGCTTGGTGGCAAAGTGACATTATATTTGGTAGACAACTTACATCAGGGCTTCAAGAGTCTTTTCCTAAGTTACCTTCCTTCTGTTTCTGCATGTAGATATTAAAGAAAGTAATATGCTCTTCATAGAATCTTATTAACATTAAGTGAGGTAACTCAAAGAAATTAATTCCAATTTTTTACTACCATGCTAAGACTTGTTAGGTACAAAGTAGAAGCACAAGAACAGACCATAAATTTGCAAGGTAGATGAACATGTATTCACTCAGAGACACCTGAGCCAAGGGAGATCAAAATGAAAATCAGAAATATGGCATAAATCATGTATACAGTTGTCAGTTTCATAGCAGTCACATTAAAATAGAAAAGTGGTGCTGGAGAGAAAGCTCAGGGGTCTAGAGAACTTACTGCTCTCACAGAAGACAGGTTTGAGTGCCATAACTATCATCCACAACTTCAGTTTCAGGGAATCTGACCATCTTACAATATATGGCACCAGGTATGCATGTGTCGCATATACATGAATGGAATGGAAAACACTCATATACATTAGAAAGAAAAATAAATAAATCTTTAAATTAGCAAAATAAAAAATAAAAATTAACTTTTGAAATTATATCTTATTAATCAGATATGTGTGAGTATGTGTATACTCGGTAAAAAATCCATCTCTGAGGTAATAAAATTAATTTTAATAATGCCTTTTATATAACATATTATTGTGAAGATATTAATCTACTAATATATAAGCAACAAAAACTTATAAATGTACTATTGTGCTACATCAATACCGGCTTTAAAATCCGGTGCATATTTTGTATTTAACAACATATCTGAAGATAGATCATAACCCACATAATAAGGACATATGAATTATGAGTATAGTATTAGACAGTTTTGTACTGCATACAGTGATTTCCAATATTTGAAGCAATAATCAGTGAGAACACCAACTGGGAGAGATAGGTAATTAGATAGATAATAGATAGATAGATAACGAAATATATGATAATCTTCAAAAATGTAGAATCTGATTGAGTACATGTAGCAAGAGCCTGAAAGTCTTTAGATATTTGGAATGCTAAGGGATCAATCAATTTGTTAGGCCATGGATACCATGCCAGAATGAAGAGACACAAGCAGAGCATTTAAAAGGATTACGATAATCTGATGAAGGTCAGTTTGGAACTACGTCACAAGTCCCATTGCTTCATTCTAGTTGCAATGCTACTACTTTCCAATGTTTAAAAATGGCATTGTGAGAATTGGCTGACAACTGGGGATGTTTTTCCTAGAATCCTGAAAATATAGTCATTTGATGGACATAAGATTCTTATGCATCCAATGTCTATAGGACATCAGATTCTTGTCCATACAGTGTCTGGGAACATCATGTTCTGGTCCACTTATTTGGACATCTGAAGTGATGATGATGAGTCATTCTGAGTGAGGCACCAAAGTGGACTGTCTTGTATCAAAATAATAAGTTGATCAATGTTCCTGCCAAAATTTCCAGCTGGATTCCTGATCATCAGTACTCATAATGTGACTAGAATAAAAAATACAGCATTTAAACTGGTAAATAAATATCCTTTGTAAAAATGTCCTATAGATTATCCCTAGTTTAGTAAGGCAAATTTCTTTTTTTGTTTTTATTAATTTATTCTTGTTATATCTCAATGGTTATTCCATCCCTTGTATCCTCCCATTCTTCCCTCCCTCCCACTTTCCCCTTATTCCCCTCCCCTATGACTGTGCCTGAGGGGGACCTCCTCCCCCTTTTCATGCTCATAGAGTATCAAGTCTCTTCTTGGTAGCCTGCTGTCCTTCCTCTGAGTGCTACAGGTTCTTCCCCTACAGGGGACATGGTCAAATATGAGGCACCAGAGTATGTGTGAAAGTCATACCCCACTCTCCACTCAACTGGGAATGCAAACTAGTACAGCTACTTTGGAAATCTATCTGGTGCTATCTCAGAAAACTGGGAATAGGGCTTCCTCAAGACCTAGCTATTCCACTCCTTGGAATATACCCAGAAGATGCTCCAGCACACAACAAGAAAATTTGCTCAACCATGTTCATAGCAGCCTTATTCATAATAGCCAGAACATGGAAACAGCCTAAGTGTCCCTCATTAGAAGAATGGATAAAGAAACTGTGGTACATTTACACTATGGAATACTACTCAGCTAGTAAGGCCAATTTCTTAAAAGAAGATGTTAAAAAACGGCATATACTTGGGTCTAGACATATGAAAAAAATTAAAACATCAGATGTATGCCAAGGTAGAACTTTGCAGTAAAGCCAGAGTTTTCAACTTAGAAAGAAAGTAGTGTGCTCACAAAAGCCATTAATTTTCAACATTGTACTCAGAGCAAAGGAGAACATAAAGAATGAAAGTTATATCATTCACTGTAGTAAAAACAGTTTGGGAGTTGTGTTTGTTCAATGCAAAGATTACATAAATTGGTAAAATGTTCAGAAGTTCCAGCATGTGAAAATCTATCAATGTAATCAACCATATAAATAAACTGAAAGGAAAGCACACTATCATCTCTTGGATGCTGAAAAAGGCCTTGACAAAATTCCAACAGCCCTTCATGATAAAAACTCTTAGAGAGATAAGGGATACAAGGGACATAGTTAAAGATAATAAAGACAGTTTAGAGCAGGCCTATAGCCAACATCATATTAAAAGGAGAGAAACACAAAGCGATTTTATTAGAATCAAGAACAAGATGAGGCTGCCTACTATCTCTATATCAACTCAATTTAGTACCTGAAGTAGTAGTCAGAGCAATAAGACAACTAAAGGATACAAAAGGGATAGAAATTGAAAAGGAAGAAGTAAATGCATCACTATTTGCAGATGATATGATAGTATATGTAAGTGACCCCAAAATTTTTGACCAGGGAATGCTTAAGGCTGATAAACTCCTTCAGTTAAGTGGCCAGATGCAATGTTAACTCATAAAATTAGTAGTCCCTTTACAAATGAACTGAGAAAGAAATTGTGGAAACAACACCCTTTACAATAGCTGCAAAGATTATAAAATATCTTAAGGTAACACTAAGCAAGCAAGGGGAAGACCTGTATGATAAAAATTCAAGTTTTTGGAGAAGGATATTGAAGAAGATATTAGAAAATCAAAAGACCTCCATCCCCATGGATCAGTAGTATTAACAGTAAAATTTGGCAATCCTACCAAAAGCAATCTACAGATTCAATGAAATCCCCATCAAAGTTATAACACCATTATTACAGACCTTGGAAGAAACACAAAGAACCCAGGAGAGCTAAAACAATTCTATACAATAAAAGAACTTCTGGAAGCATCACCACCTCTAATTTGAAGCTGTATCACAGAGCTATAGTAATGCAAACTACATGGTATTGGTATTAAAACAGACAGATTGATCAATGGAATAAAAATCAAAGAACCAGATATAAGTCCATAAATCAATGAATAGCTGATTTTTTTTTTTTTTACTTAAAAAAGCAGAATTATAGCATGGAAAAAGAGAAACATCTTCAACAAATGATGCTGGTCTAACTGGATGTCTTGGTGTAAAAGAATGCAAAGAGGCTCACATTTATCACCCTAAAGAAAACTCAAGTATATGTGGATCAACAGCCTCAACATAAAACCAAGTATACTGAACTTAACTGAAGATGAAGTCGGCAATAGCCTTGACGGCATTGGGGAAGGAGACCACTTTCAGAAAAGAACAGCAATAGCTCAGGCACTAAGATCAACAGTAGATCAGGCAGCCCTCATGAAACTAATAAGCTTCTATAAGGCAAAGGACACTTTCAATGGGACAACACATCTGCCTATAAAATGAGAAAAGATCTTCACCAGCCCTAATCTGAGAGAGGGTTAATATTTCATATATATATCATAAAACTAGACATCAACAAACAAAATAATCCTATTAAAAATGGGGTACAGAGCTAAAAAGAATTCTCCACAGAGGAATCTCAAATGTCTGGGGAAACACTAAAGAAATGTTCAACATTCTTAGCCATCAGGGAAATGCAAATCAAAATGACTCCAGGATTACATCTTACACTTGTCAAAATGGCTAATATCAAAAACATGGGAGAAAACTCATGCTGGTGAGGATGTGTAAAAGGTGAGGAAATCAATATGATGGTTTTTTTTTTTTTTTTTTTCAGAAAATAGAGGATGGATCAAATGGAGGGTTTGGGACACTAACTCAGCTGCATAACCTTTGACCTGCAGTTTGTCTTGTCCTACAGAGTGTTCTGCCGCCAGAGACTAACAGAATAGTCATCAAAGAAACCACAGAGTCTTCATTTATACACTCAAAGGAGCAGATATTGTTTCCCACAGTCAAACACTATGCCAACTTGGGGAGTCCTGCATAGGAGGGAGAGGAAGGATCCTAGGAACCAGAAGGGTCTGTGACACTAGGAGAGCAGAGCCCACAGAATCAAATGACTGGGGCTCATGGGGGCTCTTTAAGATGAGAGACTGTAGGCATTTGACCTTGGTCTTCTGAATATGTTATGGCTGAGTATTTTGTGGTTGTGGGATTTATTGCAGAGGGAACAGGGGTAGGGGTGGGGGCTGTCTTTGACAATTGCCTATTTGTAGAATCCTTTTCCCTCCTACTGGATAGTCTCTTCCACCCTTGATGTTATGGTACATCCTGGTCTTATTGGAGCTTGTTGCACTGTGTTTGGTTGATGTCCTTGAGAGGACTGCTCTTTTCTAGAGGGAGGTAGAGGGCAGTAGGTATAGGAAAAAGAGGAGGTGGGAGGGAGAAGCTGAAGGGAGGGGAGCAGAAGGAAGGGAAACAATGGAGATGAATTATGTGAGAGGAGTGTTTTTAAAATGCTGCATAACTGTGTCTATTTTATTTCCTCAAATAAACAAAATGTTAGATGGAAAAGGAAACCATGGACCAGTAAGAAAATTGCAAATAGAAGGCAGAACCTGAAGATAATGCTGAACTTTATCACAGCATCAAACAGTCAGCAAGATACTTGTTTCCTCAAGGTCGAGAGCAAAAATGTAGGTCCCCACAGCATGAAAGGCTGTGCAGATAATGTCCTCTGAAGCTCCGTGACAACACAGTATTTGTATTTTTGTCAATGTGGTCAGCAATAGTTTTCTTTTAAAAACATTTATTGAAAAGTATTGTAAAAATATTGTGTACTGTAAAAGCACAGCTAATAAATTTCTAGGCTTTGTCTGTTCTTTTTTTTTTATTATTAATTTATTCATATTACGTCTCGATTGTTAGCCCTTCCCCTGTTTCCTCCCATTCTTCCCTCCCTGCCACTTCCCCCCTTCTCCCCTCCCCTATGTCTGTGATTGAGGGAGACCTCCTCCCCTATATATGCTCTTGGAATATCAAGTCTCTTCTTGGTAACTTGCTATCCTTCCTCTGAGTGCCCCGAGGCCTCCCCATCCAGGGGACATGATCAGAAAAGGGGCACCAGAGTTCATGTGAGAGTCAGATCTCACTCTCCACTCAACGGTGGAGAATATCATGTTCGTCGGCTAGGTCTTGGTAGGGGTTCGAAGTTTAATGCCTATATTCTCCTTGGCTGGTGCCTTAGTTTGAGGAGGACCCCAGGACCCAGATCTGCCTGTCATAAAGTTCTTCTTGTAGGTTTTCAGGACCCTGTGGGTCCTACTATTTCCCCATTCTTCCATGCTACTCTCGCCTAAAGTCTCAATAGGATATCCTCTCCTCTGACTCACTTCCTTGGTAAGTAAAGCTTTTCATGGTACGTATCCCTTGGACTAGTGTTTTGATATAAGTGAGTATATACCATCTGTCTCTTTTTGCTTCTGGGTGAACTCACTCATGATAATTTCTAGATCAATCCATTTATCCACAAATTTTGGGAATTCCTTGGTTTTAATAGCTGAGTAGTATTCCATAGTGTAAATGTACCACAGTTTCTTAGTCCATTCTTCTACTGAGGGACACTTAGGCTGTTTCCATGTTCTGGCTATTATGTATAAAGCAGCTATGAACACGGTTGAGCATATGTCCCTGTTATGTGGTAGGGCATTTTCTGGGTATATTCCAAGGAGTGGAATAGCTGGGTCTTGAGGAAGCCCTATTCCCATTTTTCTGAGAAAGCACCAGATAGATTTCCAAAGTGGTTGTACTAGTTTGCATTCCCACCAGCAATGAAGGAGTGTTCCTCTCTCTCCACATCCTCTCCAACATGTGGTGTCATTTGAGTTTTTGATCTTAGCCATTCTGATGGGTGTAAGATGGAATCTCAGTGTCGTTATGATTTGCATTTCTCTGATGACTAACGAGGATGAGCATTTCTTTAAGTGTTTCTCAGCTATTTGATATTCCTCTGTTGAGAATTCTCTGTTTAGTTCTGATCCCCATTTCTCAATTGGGTTGTTTGGTTTTGTGGTGTTTAATTTTTTGAGTTCTTTATATATTTTGGATATTAAACCTTTGTCAGATGAAGGATCAATGGAATCGAATTGAAGACCCAGAAATGAATCCACACACATTTGCTCACTTGATTTTTGACAAAGAAGTCAAATCTATTCAATGGAAAAAAGATAGCATCTTCAACAAATGGTTCTGGTCTAACTGGATGTCTACATGTAGAAAAATGCAATTAGACCCTTATTTGTCACCATGCACAAAACTTAGGTCCTAGTGGATTAAAGACCTCAACTTAAAACCAGAGACATTAATTCAGTTAGAGGAAAAAGTGGGGAAGAGCCTGGGACACATAGGCACAGGAAACAACTTCCTGAACAGTACACCAACAGCCCAGGCCTTAATGTCAACAATTAATAAATGGGACCTCATGAGGCTGAGAAGCTTCTGTAAGGCAGGAGACACTGTCAGTAGAACTAAGCGACAGCGTACGGACTGGGAAAGATCGTCTGTCCTTTTTTTAATCTTTAATTTTAAAAAATCATCTAAACTTAAAGTATGTGTAAATATATGAGAATTGACCTCTCTCCCCATATGATTCTGTCTTAAAACCTATGGGAGAAGATGGCCTAATGTTTTCTACTCAAAAGAATACAAGGAAACTCCCCAGAGATAGCAACTGTCCATCATGTAAAGGAGAGAAAAATAAGTTCATACAGAAAGGCTTCTACAGTAGCTCGGTGAATTTTTAAAATTGATATTTTGTGAAAAGCAACATGATAGATATAAAAATGAGCAAAAAAGTTACTAAAATTGGAAACAATCCCTGTGTCCATTTCTTTCTCATAATGTGTCAACAGTCTCTTGCTTGGAGACATCTATGCTTTCACATTACATTTGAAAGATATGGGTACTTCTGAAAATTACAAGGTAGGAAGAGTAACAAGGTCGAAAATTCTATGTTATGCTTTGGATAGAATAAAGGTTTATGTAAGGTTAGTTTAAAATTATCATTTATAAGTATATACCATTTCAAATATTACCCCCTTTCCTTTACCATACTTAGCTTCTGTTTTTAACTTAAAGAGAAAGCACTGTAGTAAGAAAGACCATAGAAACCTCGCATTTTTTGTTCTTTGTCAGTTCAACAATTAGTTATCAAGTGTTTTATAGGACAGCAGATTTCAGAGTCCACACAGTAACTTGATTAATTCAAACTGAAAAGTGAAAACAGATTATTCGTTTGGCCCTAAGAAACCTCTACAAGGTTACTTGCTTTTTTTTTTTTTTTCATTCTCAAAAGAATGTTATTCTCCGCTTATATTCCCGTCTATGAAAACACAGTGAAAAAGTCATTACTTTCAACCATTCTTTTCCATTAATATTCATTAAGCATCTGCTCTATACCAGATACTGTTGTGAGAATATAAATAATATGACAGAATCAATGTGATCTGACTTTGGAAAGATGGCAATTTAGTGAGAAAAAGTATTGTAAATGCATGCTGTGTGGTAAAATAGGTCTGATGCTACCCAGTGATGAGTAATGAGATTAAGAAAAAGGTGAGTCAATGCCGGAGAAACTGACGGGGTTTCAGAAGGAAAGAGATATATGTTCATGAAAAATGAGTCAATGAAGGTGTATTGAAGCACATGTAGGCTACGCCTGAGGCTATGGCACATGCCCAGCAAGAGATGGCAGGCAGAAAAGGGACGCAATAGCATCTTTGGAGGTTCCTTGGCTCACAATGTCATGTCAGGGATTTTCCTTAAAAACTTTTACCTTAACCTCGGGCGGTGGTTTAACCCCATTACTAGGGAGGCAGAGGCAGGTGGATCTCTGTGAGTGTGAAGCCTGGACAAAGCGATTCCAGAACAGCCAAGGGGCGCTGGCTTAACCCCAGCACTCTGGAGGCAGAGGCAGGTGGATCTCTGTGAGTTCGAGGTCAGCCTGGCGTACAAAGCAAATCCAGGACAGCTGAGGCTACAGAGAGAATCCTTGTCTCAAAAAACAAACAAACAAACAGAAAACAAAAACAAAAACCCATCTTTTATTTATTTTTATTTTTTATCTCTCTCTGTCTCTCTGTCACTCTCCATCTCTCCCTTGCCCTGCGCCAACTGCCTCTTTTGGGGGTATTCGTGACTTATTTTTGTGGTCGTGGGATCTCATTTTCTTCTGTTTGCTTGTTTTGCCCTATTATGGTGTAGTTGTTTTTATTTTTATGTTCTATTTTATTATTATCCCTTAGAAACCTATTTGTTTTCATATGAGACAGAAAGAGATGGAAGATAGTGAGGAACTGGAAGGAGTATTGGGAACAGAAACTGTAATCAGGATGTATTGTATGAAAAATCTACTTTTAATTAAAAAAAGGTAAAAAAAAAAATCAAAGTTTAAGGTATGATTAAAATTCCAATGTTTTCCTAGACCTCTATCCCCAGAGTTACCATAGGGTACCATGCAGAACACAGAATGTCCCCTTGTTAGGTCCAGATGCATGAATGACTCCACAGGAAATAGGATTGGGAAAGAGATGTTTCATCATATCTTCTGACACCATGAGTCTATTTGTTGCATCATCAGACTTCCCTTAGAAAAAGGATGTGACTCTGACCTGCTGCTGTACAGTACTAGAGAAGAGGAAGAGGTAAGCCAGGGAAGAGAGTAAAGGTGTTCTGACTTAGGACTTCCCGTTCAAGACCCAGTGTATCTCTTTGCTCTGGTGAGTGATTATCTTGCCTCCCCCGACCAAATATAAAAGCACATAGTATTGGGGGGGGGGACCTTTGGTACAACATGATTTCTGAGCAAAGGGAATGAAGAGGTAACATTGAAAATCTGGGTATCTTGGATTTAATAAAAATATGTGTGAATGGAGTAAAAGAAGGAAAGTGAAAATAAAATTGCAGTAAAGAATAATTTTATTTTATTTTAGGTTATACTTTCATGGCTCATTAGATATAAAATTATTCTCCCGATCTCAAGATATTTTTGTAGAGCAATGATTTCGGTAGCTACAGGCTATAGCTTTATATATCAGAGTGTTATTACTTTAGAGACCTGGGGCATAATTGAGACATGTTTGAATGCCATACTACAGTTTATAAAATGTGTAATGGTAACACAATGATAAGATATCTGTCAGAATTTGATATATTATTTTAAGCATTTCCATATATTCTAGATTACCATATTATTATTTAGCAATGTATCTCACATATGAGAAAACTTTAATAAAGTTACATAAAGAAATAAAGACTTAAATTTATACATGTCATAAAATAGTAAATTCCTAGCCAATGATAGATAACAACACTAACGACTGACAGAAAGTAAACATAAAGCTTCTTATGTATTAATATAACAGTTGTTGTATGAAGAATTATGTATCATATATTTTATATTTTGGGGCCTATACCATAGTCTTGAAGCTAAACACATTTGCAACTAGAAAATAGAAAGCCATAAGCAATCAGTGTCTATGCTCACATTGTCTTCATTACAGAAATGGTAAGTGGGAAGAATTTTGCCTCTGAGCTATATTTTTAAGCCTCACATTTTATACAATTTCTCATATTCTCCAAATTTCCTAAGGTTCTGCATAAAAAAATAAAAGTATTAAAATTTTAAATATATATCAGTAAAATTAGCTTTGATTTTGCAAAAGTAATGCAGTTTAATTTTGCTATTAACAAAAAATTAAAGAAAAATCTTTAAATAACTGGTTTGAATAATTTGATTATAATTGTTATTCTTCGGCATCATTTTGTCTAGAGACGTGTACAATATTATTGTGTACCATGTCACTTAGTCACACTACATGAAATTCATTGTTTTTGAGAATATAGATTTTTATGGTACTGTTTTGTGGGAGAAAAATAGAAAGGAAAGGAAGTGAGCCATGAAGGGAAGGTAACAGGTGAAAGAAAAAATAAATGGGCAAAGAAAAAAGGAGAGAGAGAAAAAAGTTTTAGTTGAGTGCAACTTCCTCAAGCTGTACATCCCAAATCAAAATATATTGGCCTGTCACAGTCCATGCTTTTTAGATCTACTGTATTGTATGGTTTTTTTTTAACAATGGTAAAGCCAAATAAATTAAGGTTTTTTTTCTGGTATCTATACAATTTATACAGAAAGAGTCTATTTTGTTTCAAAAATATAAGAAACGAATAGTACTAAGACATAAATGCAGCCTTAGAACAATTCACCCATCACTCAGAAATTATGAGCAAGGCAAGGGATTCTAATTAACAAATGCAAAGGATTTCAGGGGCAAAGTCCTGGCTGTGCGAAAGTATTGGTTGCTTTGGCTACATACAAACATTGAATCTGACTCCCAGGTGCCACAATTTAATGCTAGAAGGAAATAGTTTGTTCTTTATTCTTCCTCCTACTTTTTTTTTCTTTTTTTTTCTTTTTAAGAATTGACTGGGGAGTGAGGGAAAAATAAGTCAGTTTAATAACAGTAATTGTTTGCTAATGGAAGCATGCTGTCAAATTAGCTTAAATGTCCACTTAAAAGCAAACTTTTATGTGGTGAGCTGATCTATGAAGGCTATTAGTTGAAACCTGGAATTGATTTATTTTCCCTGCTGCATTAACCTCTTCTTGCATACTCATCACTTCCTTATCCACGACAAACTGAACACACCTTGATGTTTGATAAAATTGAATTGAACATCAACCTATTCCCATTTAAAGGTTACACATTATCCTAATAACAGATGAGCAGCCAACTCTACTAGAATCTTCATTACTGGCTATTGAATGAGACTTGAAAAATAGAGTCTTGCTAGGCAGTGGTCATGCACACGTTTAATTGCAGCAGTCAGGGTGTAGATGCAGGCAGATCTCTGAGTTCTAGGCCAGCTTGATCTACAGAGTGAGTTACAGGACAGGCAGGGATACATGGAGAAACCCTGTCTCAAATAAATAAAAAATAAAAATAGATAATAATTTTATGTCATCAGGTACAAAATTTAATTAGTAGCAAATGGGCTTGGTTTTTATGGGTTCCTAAGACATTTGATCTTGAAATAACTGAGTGTAAAGTAATTTATCCCAGCTAAATGCTACAGAGAATGGAAAGCTGCTTTAACAAAAATTTGTGTTTTAAAGTTTACCTCCTGTATTGTCCTTGGCTGGTGCCTTAGTTTGAGCGGGACCCCTGGGCCCAAATCTGCCTATCATATTGTTCTACTTGTAGATTTCTAGGACCCTCTGTATCCTTTTATTCTGCTATTCTCCCATGCGTCTCTCATTTAGAGTCCCAATAGGATGCCTTCCCCTCTGTCCCAGTTTCCTGGTAAGTGAAGGCTTTCGTGGGACATGCCCCTTGGGCTAGTATGCAGATATAAGTGAGTATATACCATTTGATTCTTTCTGCTTCTGGGTTAACTCACTCATTATGATCATTTCTAGCTCAATCCATTTATCCACAAATTTCGGGAATGGTCAGAATATTCTCCACAGTTGAGTGGAGAGTGTGATATGACTTTCTCACGTACTCTGGTGCCTCACATTTGACCATGTCCCCTGGAGGGGGAGACCTGGTGGCACTCAGAGGAAGGACAGCAGGTAGCCAAGAAGAGACTTGATACCCTATGAGAATATACAGGGGGAGGTAATCCCCCTCAGGAACAGTCATAGGGGAGGGGAATAATGAGAAAATGGAGGGGGGAGGAATGGGAGGATACAAGGGGTGGGATAAACATTGAGATGTAACAAGAATAAATTAATTTAAAAAAATTAAAATTAAAAAAAAATTGTGTTTTGATCTACAATGAAAACTAAATATTTGGTGTATTAAAGGCCAAGTTAAAAACTCCAATGATATAACAAACTTAATTATAAAACAGAAAATATCTGTTTAAAAATAAATACATTTAACATATATGTCCTAGAAAATGTGTATTCAAAAAAAAGATATAGCATATGTGATATGGGTTGAGGGTATATGAATCACACAGCCCAACCTCAGAGGTAGCAGTGTGTATCTTTTATTAGGAATAGGAAACAAAATTGTTTAAATTATTTTAGCCATACTTACACAGTTAAATATTTTATAACTTCCTATCTGAAAAAAAATCTTTTTACATTTTAGAGAAACATACACATCTTGTGAGTGCAAATTTTTATTTAGTATTCAATCATAGGCTAGTCCACTTTTGTTGTTGTTCAAGAAACAGTTCTTAATACAGTATTTTTGAGGAAGGTAGCATATATCCTAATCAGAAACTTAGGGTAGGAAAACACAAAACGATAACAAATCATGTGAATTTGGATAGATCCCAGAGGACAATAAAGGAACAGAATTAGGAATGTAATTTGAGAAGCAAAACAACACATTAAAAAAAAAAAAAAAAAAAAAAAAGAGCCACAAGGCAGAACAAGGAGAAGTACATATTAAGTATGGTTTGCCCATTTGAATTTTTTCTTTTTTTGCAGGGGTAGGGTGGGTTATTGGTTTTTTGTTTTCTTTCTTTTTTTTAATTTATTCACATTACCATTACTTTCAGGTCGTTAGCCCCTCAATCTTCTCTTCCAGATCCCAACCCCCCTTCCTCTTCTGTCCTATTCCCCTCACCTTGATGGCTGACCCAGAGTGGGAGAGTTGGGGGGGGGTGCAGCCTCCTCCCCCATCATTTATCTCAGTCTATTATCAGGTCTCATCAGGGTAGCCTACAACCCTTTCCTCTGTGTGCCTGCAAGTCCACCCTACTAAGTGGCAGTGATTAAATCAGGGGTGCCACAGTTCATTTCATAGGCAGTCCCCTGTCTCCCCACTCCTCACACAGGGAGCAAGAGCTGTCCATCAGCTATGTCTGCACTCTGAATGCATTGTCCTTGGTTGTGCAGGTCCACTGGGTCGAGATCCACTGGCCTTAGTGCTCTCTGTGGAGATCCTGGCATCTCCAGGCCCTCCATCTCCCTACACTATTCTATAAAACTCTCTGCTCTCTTTCAAGGTCCTGTTGCAAACTACTAATCCCAGTATCTGTCCCAAACCCCCACTCGATGGTTCTATGTTGGGCTAAATATCCACTTATAAGTGAGTATATGCCATGCATTTCTTTCTGGGTCTGGATCACCTCGCTCAAGGAGATAATTTCTGCTTCCATACATTTCCATGCAAATTTCAAGATTTTCTTAGTTTTGATAGCTGAGTAGTATTCCATTGTGTAAATGTACCACAGTTTCTTTATCCATTCTTTGGTTGATGGACATCTAGGTGTTTGCCAGATGTGGCTCTTATTAATAAAGCTGCTATGAACATAGTTAATCATATGTCCTTCTTGTGTGCTGGGACATCTTTCAGGTATATGCCCAATTTCTGAGAAAGCCACAGATTGATTTTCAAAGTGGTTGTACAAGTTTGCACTCCCAACAGTAATGGAGGAGTATTCCCCTTTCTCCACATCTTTGCCAGAGTGCTTTGGAAGATCTTTTATTGTACAGGATTGTTTTAGCTATTCGTTTTTTTTTTCCATATGAAATTGAGAATTGATCTTTTAAGGTGTGTAAAGAATTGTGAAGTATTTTGGTGGGAATTGCATTGAAACTGTAGATTTCTTTGGCCAGTATTACTATGTTGACTCTCTGGATCCAGGAGCATGGGGGATCTCTCCATCTTCTGATATATTCTTCAATTTCTTTCTTTAGAGACTTGATGGTTTTTTCATACAAGTCTTTCACTTGCTTGGTTAGGGTTACATCAAGATACTTAAGGGGTTTTTTGTGTTTATTATGAAGGGTATAGTTTCCCTAATTCCTTTCTCTGTTCATTTGTCATTTGTATACAGGAGGGCTACTGATTTTTTTAGTTGCTTTTGTATCCAGCCACTTTATGTAGGGTGTTTATCAGTGGTGGGTGTTCCTTGGTTGAATTTTTAGGGTCACTTTTATATGCTATCCTATCATCTGCAAATAGTGATATATTGATTTCTTCCCTTCTAGTTTATATTCCCTTGATCTCCTTTAGTTGCCTTATTACTCTAGCTAGGACTTCAAGTACTATATTGAAGAGATACTGAGAGAGATAGGACAGTCTTATCTTGTCCTTGATTTCAAATGAATTGATTTAAGCTTCTCTCCATTTAGTTTGATGTTGGCTATTGGCTTGCTGTATAATACCTTTACTATGTTTAGGTATGTGCCTTATATCCCTGATCTCTCCAAGACTTTTAACATGAATGGGTGTTGTATTTTTCAGATGCTTTTTTGACATCTAAGAAGATGATCATGTGGATTTTTTTTTCTTTCAGTTTGTTTATATGATGGATTATATTGAAGGATTTCCATATATTAAACCACACAGGGATGGTTCAGTATATGGAAATCCTTTTGAACTTTTTTTATTGATGATTCACCAAAAATTAACCATTGAAGAAAAATGAAGGCTTAGTGGACTAGGAAAATTACCACAGAACATAAGGTCCCTAGCAACTTAATTATTACTCTATATCATTAGTGCAATATATATCTATTATCATTTTTGTAATTTATTGTTCTAAACTTTAGATTATCATTCTTTTTTTAATTTAGCATCTCAGAGAAAAACATAAGGCACATTTTTAGTGGTAACTCAATCTTCTCAAATTCTGTAGACTAGACTGGACTCTGTGAACCCTCCTTCCAAGTATTATTATTGATTTGGTAATGGATAGTACCTGTAAACACTTGTGTGTATTGCACCATCCCTGAAGGCTCTGAGAAGTGCTCTCCATCTGCTGTTTTAGGTTCTTGAGAATGTGACTGTAAGTGCAGTGACAGTTTGTTCTATAAGTATTTAAACAAAACTCTAATATAGATGAGAACAGACATGTAAGAAAGAAATCAATTAATCAATAGTTATTTCTGATTTCTTTTACCCCAAGGGGAAAAATGAATTTTTAATAATAATTGTCATCAGGGATATTTTATGGTTTGTTGTTTTTAATAAACTTCTAATACAAATGAGATTATGTAATTCTGTCATTGTAACTGGATTATGGGTCTGATCTATTATATAAAAATACAAATAATGAAATAAAAATAAAGATGTTTAGCTTCATTTTAGACAAGCAAACAGTTCTAAGTGATTCATAGGTTCCTTTTGTGGTTTTAATGCAGTTTTCCTATGGGCTACTATAGTTATTAAGGAAAATTTTACAATCATCTTAATAATGAATTACGCCTTCCTTTACCCAGTCTACCAACAAAGCATTTTATTGTAGAAGCTTTATTATTGGAAAATTATTTAACACATGTACACAAGCATGTATTATTCTACCTATTTCATAATAATTTTAGTAAGAAGCAGTCCAAATGACACATAGTGTGACAAACATATGTAGCTTGCTTCCTAGCCTTAGAATTTAATATATTCAAATTAATTATGAACACATTAGTTTAACATTATGATTTAGAAATCAATGCCCACTTTAAAACAAACAATCCAATAAAAAAGCTTGTGATAAAAAGGTTTGACTCCATGAGAGATTTTAGAAATTTTTGAGTCTTTAGAAGGTGATTAGACCATGAGTGATGACCATCCTATTGGTTCAATGTATTTGTTGTTCAACAGATTTGGGATTTGGTTTTGATAGGATGCATTTTCCTTCTGCTTCCTGGCTACCATAAGCGGGAGGCTTTGCTCAACCCTGCCACAGTGTTTTTGATGGTTAATCTCACTTGTCAACTTTATGATATATAGAATCCCCTGGGAAATTGGCCTCTGGCAATGCCCATGGTCGATTCCAGTGATTGCATTAAATGTGTTGTCAATACCTGCTCATAGTTAGTAGCAACAGTCCCTAGGCTGCAGTCTTGGACTACATTAAAATGAGAATGTTAACCAAAAAAAAAAAAAAAAAAAAAAAAAAAAAAAAGCTTTTGTTTTTCTTGGTTTCCTAATTGTAGATGTAATATGACAAATTTCTTTCCTAAATAGTTAGCCCTTGGTTTCCCTGCCATAATGGGCTATGGAAAATACACTATTTTCCCCTTAAGTTGCTTTGTAAAAGCATTTAATCATAATAACAAAAAGTGACTAATACAGTGTCTGAAACATGAGATCCAAGTTGCCATGGACTGAAACTACAATCATAATAAACCTTTGCTCTTTAACCCAAAATTCTCAATATTTTATCACAGTAATGGAAAGACGATGAATATTTTTGCCTTTCCCATAGAAAATAATATAATGAATATATAATAGGGTAGTAAAATTCCCATCTAAAAGCACAAAACTACAGATATTAGGAGTATTTAAGTTAATTAATTTGGTTTAAATTTAAAACATTTTGCTTGCAAATTTGGTGATTTTTTTCAAACTAGACTTTCTTCTTCATGATTGTACTTTGTTTTTTGAATTTAAGAACATTTCAGAAAGGTTGATCGAATGACATCCTAGTCCATATTTACTTAGTGTATTTGAAAAAGACACACATTAGATAGTAGCATAATTCTAAGTAATAAATACTTTCAAATTACAGCAATGAATAGAATAACTAATTGATAAATAAATAAAGTAATGACTCATCTTGGCTTGCACAGAAACAACATATGGAATTGTAGTGTGCTCTTATGCTTCAATATATGTGATTGACATTATTCCACAATTCTTTTGGGCAGAAACAGATGGGCCATCTGTTTCCAAGTTCCTCATCTCTTTATAGCTCAGACATCTATGTGATAGCCAAAGGAGAAAATAGCAAGCCCTTTCCTCTCAAACCGCTTCCTTCACAGGGTTTGACTCTCTTGTGGCCAAAGAACCAACCTGAATGATGAAAATAGCTTCCATCTACTCCATGTTTGGAATCACAAGAAATAAAATTTATTTGTAAATATAACATAGATGAATTCCATTGATCTCAATTTCCAAAGCAGGTAGATGCAAATAAAGATAATCTCCTGCTTTCCACTTTTTTGAATATACTGTTTCAGTCCATTGAAAGTACATAAAATGGTTTTTTTTTTTTCTGAAACTCTAATCAAGTCAAATTTTGATGACACCTTGAAGGTGTAAACATTTACAAGGAAAATTATTTCTGTTACTCTCTCACTTTTCTATTTAACAATTTATAATGTCTACATTCCTTCATAGGATTTGGGCCAAAAAAAAAAATCTACTCATAATTGATATCTTTCATGTTAAAAGTTTCATATCATACAAGATTAATTTTTTATACACTAAGATCTTCACCAAGACTTCTTGCTAACCAATGATAGATACTTAGCAAAGTGTGGCAGTAGGTTCTTACACACTTCACGAGGCTATCTTTTCTATGAAGGCATTCCTTGGGCTTGTAGAGTTTGATCGCTTAAGATTTTTCATAGACTTCTGAGAACAGTTACTGCTTACATCATACTACTAAAAAGAAAGGTAAGATCCAGAAACTGGAGCAAGAAATATAAGATACATGTCCTCTTGCATAAGTCTTCTTTTTGTTAAGTTTCTTGTTACAATCTGTATAATATTAAATTTAACATTTAACTATAATTTCAGTGTCAGTAAGTGTACTCTCAATGTTAAGCACTAAAGCCCATTATCCATCTCCAGAAGTTTTCTATTGTTCTAACTGAAACTGTTTCTACAAAACACTGAGTTATATTTCCTTCCCCTCCTTTGTGTAATCAGTATTTCCATGGAAATCTTTTATTTTCATAAACTTCGCTATTCTAAATTACACACACACACACACACACACTCATGCATACATAAACATACTTTTTACATTGTTGTTTCATTTATCCATGAATAGACTTGATAATTTCTGTTTTACACTAATAACAGTGTGACAGTTCATACTGACTGATACACTAATGTGAACTCCAGTTTTTTATTTCAATAAATATGAGGGAACAAAAATTGCTATATCACATCATATCTCTGATTTTATGATCTGAAAATGTCATATTGTCATTTTCTCTAACATCACCAACAATGTCAAGGATTATTTCTCTACATTTTTATCCGTAAGTTTTATTGTTCTTTAGGATATGAATAGTTAGTCCTATTTTCATCATCCATTCTTCATATAGACATCTAGAACGTTCCTGTACTCTAGCTATTGTAAATAGAGTAGCCTTCAGTGTGAGTTAGGGTCTTTTTTACAGTGTCTCTGTGGTAGGAAATGGTGTCCTTTGAATACATGGTCATGGATGGCCAATGGTAGACCTAAGCATGGTTTTCCTGAGAAACAACCATACTGATTTCCACAGCAGCTGCAGCAATTGGCACTTTCACCATGAGTGTATAAAGATCCCCACAACTAACATCTTTGTTAGAAATTTTTGTTTTTTTTTTTAATTTAATTATTTTATTTAAAATAGTTATATCACTTTCCTCTTTCTTCCACCTCCTATTTCTCTCTATACTCTCCACTCTCATGTTGGTAACCTCTTTTTTTACTGCCATATATGTGTGTACACAAATATATATTGCACCCTATTGAGGCCATTCCTTTTTTATTATTATTATTAGTGTGTACAGCTTCAGGACTAATTGTTTTGTATTAGCTAACCCACTAAGGACCTCATCTCTATGACAGAGAAGTTAACTTTTCCTCTCCCAGAAGTCATTAGTTGCCTGTAGTTCTTTGTCCAGGTGTGGGACCCCTGTCTACTGATGTTGTTATTATTCAGGTCCTGTTCCTGTTCCATTTTCTCATTTCTTGGTATCCTGGATCTGACAAACTTTCTCTCTTTTGTATTCTTATTCTTAGTGATTTTGACTGAGTTAAGATGAAAATGAAATAGTTTTAATTAGGATTACCCTGGCAACTACGGATGGTGACTGCTTTTCTAAAATATATCTTAGCTATTTGTATTTCTTCTGAGAACTCTCTTTCCAGTTTTTTAGCCCACATGTCCTTTTTTCCTTAGACATGCTCTTAATATGTAGCTCTGGCTGTCCTGGAACTTGCTAGGTAGACCAGACTGACCTTAACCTCCCAAAGTCCGCCTGTTTCTGCTTCCTGTGTGCTGGGATTAAGTGTGTGTACACTACACCCAAGCACAGCCCACTTCTCAAGTGCTCTTTTTCTTGGTGTTTACTTTTTTTTTAATTTAATTTGCTTGTATATTTTAGACACTGTTCCGCTGTATGATGCACACCTTGCAGAGACTTTTTTCTTGTTTTGTAGGCTGCATCTTGTTGGCTAATCATTTCCATGTAGCAAATGATAATTTTCGTGTCTTGAAGTGACAGTTGTTGATGGTTGGTTTGCATCATAGACACTAGTCCTAGAAAGCCCTAACCCAAGCACATGCCTTGAAATATGCTCCAGTTTCTTCTTGAAGTTTCGGAATTTGGGTTTTAACCTTGCTATCTTTAATCAATTTGGACTTTTTTTTCCATGTTGAGAATCAACTATCATTCTTCTACATTTTTCTTCCAGATAATAAAACCTAACAACATAATTTTAATGTTTTAACAAATGTATTTTGAGTCCCCAGTTTTTTTGTTTTTTGTTTTTTTAGGTTTTTCGAGACAGGGTTTCTCTGTGTGGCCTTGGCCATCCTGGACTCACTTTTGTAGACCAGCCTGGCCTCGAACTCACAACGATTCACCTGCCTCTGCCTCCCGAGTGCTGGGATTAAAGGCGTGTGCCACCACGCCCAGCTCGAGTTCCCAGTTCTATTCAATTGTCAATGTGTCTGATTTTGTGTTACTACCATGGTGGCTTTATATTAGGTAGGATGATACTGCTGGCAGTGTTTTTACTTCTCATGGTAGTTTTGAATATGAAAGGTCTCTTGTCCTTCCACATGAGCTTTAATGCTCCTTTTTTTTTTTCAATTTCTATAAAGAATTGTGTGAGCAATTTTATGTACATTACATAGAATCTGTAGACTACTTTTGGTAGGATGATCATTTCCACAAATATGGGGTTTTTATATCTTCTTTGGTTGCTTTCTTAAGCATTTTAAAGCTTTCATTTGCTTGTCTGGTCTAAAGCTTCATTTATTTGGGAGATATTTAATTACTACTTTTATTACATTGATTAAAGTTATTATATTGTTTCTGTTTAAAGTACTAATTTCATTATTATTTAATTATTGCAGCTCATATATATCTAAAAGTAATTCATCTAATTCTGCTAAATGTTTGAGTTTAGGAGAAAATATTTTTAAAGTATGTCTTTATTTTCTGAAGTTAATAAGAATATCTCTTTCTGTCTCTAATTTTATTAGTTTGTGGCTTATCATTCTTTTTGATATTTTCAAAAAAATATTTCTTCATATCATTGTTTTTGTGTGTGTGTTGTCTGTTTACTTTTTCCCATCTAATCAATTTGATGCCTGATTTTGAGTTTCTATTTTCAATGTCTTTTTCCAAGGCTTTCAGGGGAATCATTACTTTATTACCTTGATATCGCAAAAATATTCTAAGGAAGGTATATTGAACAATTAATCTTGTGGGTTCCTTCATTGTTTTCTCTAGATTTTGGTGTATTCTCATCCTCATCTAATTCTAAAATTTTAATTTTTTACTCCTTTATTTTTTTTCTTGATCCAGTTCTGTACTGGAGACATTGAGTCTCCCTAGCTTTGCGTACTTTTAATACTTTCTGTCAAATAAAATATATTATTTCAGATTTTCTATAGTTATTAAAACTTGCGTTTTGTCCTAACATGTGGTCTACTTTGGAAAGGTTCCATGGATTATTGACAAGAACATACACTCTTTAATGTTTGGATGGAATATTGTATAGATGTCCATTTAATTTGTGACGCTATCTAACTCCAATGTTTCCTTGTTTAAGGTGTGTCCAGATGACGTGTCTATTGATGGAAGCATGGTGCTGAAGTGATCACTTATCAGTTTTAGTTCAAATCGTTTTGTTTTGTTCTGTTTTGTTTTGTTTGTTAACAAAATTCACAGTGCCTGTGTGTGGTAACAACATATCTAGACTTATAATATCCTCTTGGATGAATTTTTCTTTAAAAGTACAGTCATAGGGGAGGGGAATAATGGGAAAATGGGGGGGGGAGGAATGGGAGGATACAAGGGATGGGATAAACATTGAGATGTAACAAAAATAAATTAATAAAAAGAAAATTTTAAAAAAAAGTATGACATCTTCCCCTATTTCTTCCGATTAGTTTTGTTATAATTTTTTTCAGATACTAGAATAGTTATGTCTGCTTGTTTCTCAGTTCCATTTTCTTGGCACACCATTTTCTAAAATTTTACCCTAAGTTGTAGTCTCTATTTGGTAGTGAGTGACTTTTTCTTGGAGGCAGATAAAAGATGCATCCTATTTTCTAATCCAAAATGTTAGTCTGTGTCTCTTTGTTAAGACCATTATAATTAAGAGTCCTTATTGGAAAATGTGTGTTTGTTCTTCTCATTTTCTTGTGGTTATGTCTATCTATCTGTAAGCTGTTGTTCCCTGTTACATCTTGGGGCTTTTATTGTTGTCTTCCAAATGAAGTTTTCTTTCAAGTATCATCTATAGAACTCAATTACTGATTATAAAATTTTAACCTTTTTATTATGCATATGTTTAATTTCCCCTTCAATTTTAATAGTTTTCTGAGTGTAGCATTTTGTGTTGACAGTTGCTGACTTTCAGAAATTAAACATACATCTTACCCATCTCTTCCAGTTATAAAAGTTTCTGTCAAATAATCAGATGTGGTTCTGAAGTTTCTGCCTTTATGAAGGACTCAACTATTTTCTCTTGCAACTTTCAATATCCTTTCTTTATTCTCTGTTTTTAATAATTTAACTTCAATATGTCATGTGGGTTTTTTTTTTTCTGTTTCTTTCTGTTTATAATGGAATTCTGTAGGACTTTCTTTTTACTGGATAGACATCTCTTTCTCTATGTTAAATTCCTTTTCACATTTTATTGAAGATATTCACTATGATTATATTAGGATGTTTTGCACCCTTATTTACACATAATCCAAGGTTAAGTAGTTTTCCCTGTATATCTTGACTTTAACCAATTGATCAAATTGTTCTGCTTTATCATCAGCTTGATTCTCTGTTTTCTACATGACCCATTTTATTGGTGATAATTTCCCCTGAGGTTCCTATTTGCTTATTAAGTTGCTTATATTTAACATCATTTCAATTTGGTTTTCTCTATCAATTCTACCTCTATATTCCTATTGTGGACTGTCTTCCTTGTGTCATTAATTTTTTTGTCTTGTTTTTGTGGAGTATACCCATGACATGTTGAATATTTGAACATATTTATAATAATTTTTAATTCACTTTTAGTTCTTCAAAGTTGTTTTCATCAGGTACCTTTATTATGGTATTAATGACTTATGTTTTCTTGAATTTTCAAGTTGTTTCTCTTTGTGTGCTCAGATTTGGGCATGTAGATTTAAATTATTTTTGTTGTTCCTTCCTTTTGTGTTGATTTTATTTTTAAATTTTTAATCACATTTTATCTGAGTTGTTGAATTGCAGTATTCATTGGTGAACTAAATCTTAATGGTGTTACGTTTTCCCTCTGTGGGGTTGGTATTTAAGGATTCAATCTTGAGTCTTTATCTGAGAAGTCAGACATTGTCCTGTGTCAGGTAGGGGCTTCTGCTTGGAGCTGCAGCTTTCTATGTATATTTCTGAGCTCTCTTCATGCATTTGGGTTCTGCCCAGCATCATGTCTGTAACCAACCATGGCTTACTTATCATCTGAAGCTGCTGGGAATGGTGGAACTCTCTGCACACATGTGTACCTACACTTGAGCTAAATCCAATGTTTATCCTGGGTCTACAGCTTCCTCTGACACTGCTTGCAAGCTGTGGAATCCCCCAGGCTCCAATAGGCTATGCCTCTGTTCAGTACTGCTCCTGAACTAAGGCATTTACATACGTAGCAAAAATTACATCCCTGAGCAACAGCCCCAGCCTCAATTTTTGCTATCTCGATAGTGTTTTCTCTTGTTTAAAAAAATCTTTTGGTTGTTAATTATCTTTAGTTGTTGTGGTTATTGACTTGATATTTTTTTGTATTATGCCAATACCAAAAAATAGTAATAATAACAACAAAAAGCACTGAAATAAAAGCCTATATTTGAATTTCTTCTGTTCTATTTTTATACCAGTCTTGACTTCTGTGGATATATTGAAACCTGAACTGTAATATGCCCCTTAAGCTGCTTTTCTTTTTTTCCCCTCCCTCCCATTTTCCCCTTACTCCCCTCCCCTATGACTGTGACTGAGGGGGACTTCCTCTCCCTTTATATGCTCATAGGGTATCAAGTCTCTCCTTGGTAGTCTGGTATCCTTCCTCTGAGTACCACCAGGCCTCCCCATCCAGGGAATGTGGTCAAATATGGGGCACCAGAGTAAGTGTGAAAGTCAGACCCCACTCTCCACTCAACTATGGAGAATGTCCTGTCCATTGGCTAGATCTGAGTAGAGGTTTGAAGTTTACGGCCTTTATTGTCCTTGGCTGGTGCCATAGTTTGAGCGGGACCCCTGGGCCCAAATCTGCCTATCATCATGTTCTTCTAGTAGGTTTCTAGGACCCTCTGGATTCTTCTACTTTAAAGTATTTCATCACAAAAGCAGAAATGAAAGTAGGAAACATAGATATTTCACTGAAACTATAGTCATTTGAGTACTATTGACATTTCTGCAATACTAAGTCCTCGGACCCATGAATCTGTTTTATCTAATTCTCCTTCTTGATTTTTACCTGTCTCAGATGACTTGTCTTATGAAAAATAGCTAATCTATGTTCATACAGAAGTACTTGCTCCATAAATACTGTTAATAGAAATAACAAATGACATAAATAGTATTTGATGCATAATCAATGTAAGTTGAAACATTTGCATTTTATTTCTCCATATGTGTATATATTCATGAAATTAATAATGTTTATAAATATTTATTATATGTAGATATATGTATATAACACTTAAGGTCATTCAAATCTCTTCTTTGAAAAGCAGCCAATGCTCCAAACATATAGTTACCTAAATGTCCTTATAAATGAAAAATGTTTTCAATAATATGGTTTATATTTAATAAATTAGGTCCAAACTCTTTGGCTAAATTATTGGTTCAAGGCATTCATGTAGAAGCATTTGCTTTCAGCATCTATTGATGGTAAACCTTGTCAGGCATTTTCTTTTCTGTGTGCTTTAAGAGATGACTCCACATTAACACTGATTTCTAGGAAATTGAATGGCAACACAGTGCGGGTGTTTTGACACAGCTGCTCATCTTTATCTGACTACACACTTGCTGCACTAGCTGTAGCATTAGCTGGCATACTGCTAGGAGAGAGTCACTCTCCAAATGCCACGTAAAGCTGACAATTTAACAGCTTAATGTTCTATACAACTTTTGTAAGTCAACTTCCAGCTCCTTAAGCGAGTTCAGAGATAATTCATTTTGGGGTTTATACAATCCTCAAGACAACGGACTATAAGTACACATTTTTCTCAATGCAATTTCAAATGACAGTTTTTACAAGGATACCTTTTTTTGGTGGCAGAGTACATTTTAATCAAATTCTACACTAAACGCTTCTGTACTATAGGGAAAGTTCTAAAGAAGAAAGTAACAGGTTGCTTATTTTGATAGATAAACTGCTTGGTATTCCTTTAAGGACTGTGAGGCTCCCTTTTCACAGGAGACACACGCTAAGAAGATTGATGAAATGTGGCGAGGCAGCATCAAGGCTTTGGGACCACTAATTAAAGTCCCTTTCCCTTTCATGCTATGGTGTAAATTGTGGAGCAATCATCATTTTTCTTTACCTTTTGCCTTCGGTGATATAATAGTTTTTGACATGCTGGGATCATAATTCTCTGTCGTTAATTATGAATCATTCAGATCTACTGTTTTATTTTCTAACTCCATGCCCAGGAGGATACAGTCTATGAAGAGATAGCAATAGACTTAATAGAGGATCTCCCATGGATTGAATTTCAGCAGGGTATGTACAAATCAGAACTTGCTTGGTTTCTCTTTGGTTTTAAAAGTTGTACAATGTTACTTTGGCATTCATAGAAGTTACTGAACAATGCATCCTTTAATCATGCTTCAAAGTTAATTTCCAGACAACAATCAATATTTGTCAAGCATTTAAAAATTCATAAATTATATTATTTAAGGTCAGTATGAGAACAGAAAATAATCGTCTTAAATACTTGTGCTTGCTAACCAAACCAAAACAATCCAGAACATATTCTTTAACAATTATAAGATAGTAAAAAAATATTATGAGTAATGTTTAGATTTCTATCTAAAGAATTCACCGTAATTATTACTTAGTAATAACTGTCTTTTGTTCTTCAATAGACACGTTTACTTATAAGTCCAAAGTCCTGTGGAATAGAATGGAGCCTTATCTCATAAGCATGTACTTTAGTATTTTAGTGCACATGTTGGTTTAAATATTGCCAAATGGTGTAATATCTGATATATATCTCTTCTACCAACACTCCCCCAAATTACTTTTGATTCAGAGGTATTATCCTTGGTAGTACTGAGCCACCTTAAGTCTATGTGTAAATGGCAACCCAGTCGTTTTGCTTTTCCCCAAACACTCAGTGTCGGGTTGAACATTTTCTTTTTCTTAGTGGAGATGTATTGTTAAGAACCCACCATACTTTATCCAAAAGAGGTAGATTTTTAAAGAGGTCCATTAATTATACTATGTGGGTGACTTTTGAAACAAATACATTTCTATAAAGTTCCTGGGGTTCAGTGGCACATATGAGAATAAAAAGGCCCTTATCTAACTATTTTTCATGGCTCTTCTAGCTATAGGTAGCTTATTGTATATCTGTGTAATAATATAAATGTGCATGTAAAAAAATAAAAAGAAATTGTGATGCAGAGATAAGTTATTATTACCATGCTTTCAACATAATGATTAAAACCTCCAAACTGCCAAACCTGGAGAGCTTTATGACACTGGACAAGGGTGGGGCTAACATTGTGATTAGATGAGAAAGAGATGTGAATTGAAGGCTCAGAGAGGGAAAACAAGCCAGAATAAAGGTATTATTAACAAAAAAGAATAAAAATAATACATTTATTTCTTGGAACAAATTTAGACCAAAATTTAAAGTCCCCCAAAATTGAGGCAAAAGACATTAGGTGAAACGTGCCTGAATGAATGCTAACATTATTCCTCATATGTTTTTAAGGATAACTTCCACCTAGGAGTGTAGGGATGTGTCTGCTCACACACAATCTTCCCCTTAGGATGCTTTACTTTCCTTATCCATCTTTCCTATTATTCACAATAGCTTAAAGGTGTGCACTGAGGAACTTTATGTAAGACCCCACTTTCTCTGCTAACTGGTGCCCATACAACTTTCAAATTAGCACAAATCACACACCACAGAGGTATGGTTTCTTCTTCCTAAGCACATTGTGGATTTTGAGTGTAAAGTCTAGTATTATCATTATTGATACCTCTCAGGACCTAGCTAAGGTCTAAACTCATAATACAATCTAATAACATCAAGCAAATATATGTTTTACATCATTTATGAATAAGTAACAACTGTAAGAGTGAATATGCACCAAAAATGTCTAAAAGACATTGTATAAGAATTTACACAAAAGACAGAACTTATTAAAAAGGTAAACAACTAAATTTTATTTAAGTAAATATTGTAATGATTTTATGGCTTTGTTTTGGGTAAATAACTGTCAGACTCTCCACTGGAGATGGGCAATCAGGCTTCTTTGTGTGTATAAAAAACCACTAAGAATTTTGATCTAAGGGTTTGGAAGCATGGTACGAAGAAAAGCCTGAAAGAACAGCAATGGAGCTGGAGAAGAAGACTGCCAGAGACGTTCTTTCTGGCCTGGAGGAGAGCACTTCACAGTAAGTATGGGCAGTTCTTCCTAGCACAGATAGAAAGAACAACTTAGTGACAGCTGGTGATAAATACAAAATTTGTGTTTGTCTTGTAGACTCGACAAAATTATTACCATTAGCTGTAATATTTCTTAATCTTACTACATACTATACTGTTACAAAGTTTGTTGCATTAAAGGTAAGAGAAAATAAGAGGGTTCACAAGTACACTGATGTTGGATAATTCTATAGGGAAGATTTTGTCCAAGAGACCACATGTGGACAAAGAAAATGGTAGAAGTCAAACATGGTAAGTGTTGAAAAAGAAAAAGAACAGCTCTAAGGGAACTATTGAAGATATTTTTAATGGCATCCTTATATAAATAGAAGGAAAATTCTAGTCATTTTTATGAATATTAACCAAAAATCTTTTAAAATTATTCTCAATGTTAAAATGCTTGAAACAGCAAGATTTTCAACATGTATATTACTAATACACAAAATCGTATCTTCTACACTTCAAATGTAGGGGAAATATTATGATTAGAAAACATATCTTCAAGTAATCTGAACTGTCACTTGTGATGCTAATATTTAAGATGTTACAGAAATGTAGCTATAAGATAATTTAACAAACTTGAATGATTCACCTTCTCAAAGTCCCCATATAAGGTTACTCTCACCACAAACAATAATAATGCATGAAACACTATGCCTTAAATTGGAAGAGAAGCCTACCACTCCTGAGATTGAGGGAGTACACTGAGCAATAGTGATCTGGCTACACAGATGGAAATCAAGTCTGAGGCAGACTCATGGGCAGTAGAGCTCATGAAATAGTCATCACAGCTAGAGGCATCTTCAGGTCTCACTACCAGAGAGACAGAGTTCCTCTAGTGCAGAGATCAAGTGAAACCTGAGAGGAGACTGTGTTTCTACCTAAGAATCTGAATTTCAGATGGATGAAGATTTGAATGATCTCAATCCTGTCATTAATCTATTTATCACACACAAGACAGAGGTGAATAAGTAAACATCCTGTAAGGAAGAAAATATATCTGAAATGAAAAATAGTGTTCTGGGATACAACACCATCTGAAAGTCCCCAGAGGTGAACTGAAGGATCCCATGTCCCTAAGCTTACTTAAAATTCAAGAATATCAAGTTTGTACATTCAGTAAGACTAAGGAGAGCTGGCCATTTTATGTGTTATACATTTTTACATTCATTAGAACATGAGAAAATTATATAAATCCAGCAATATTTCCTGATGTCGTGTGTAGATAGCTTCTGTGTGCTACAACTTAACTATTATCTTCCATAAGAAGTAAAAACTATTTATGTGAAAATACACAAAAATTAATGTTTTTGAGATAAAAGTTAGAACATGAGGGTTTGGGTTATTATTGAAATATATACAGATATTGAATCAACCATTAAAGAAAATGCCAAATTTGGTAATACATATAAGAGAATGGGTTTTTAAAAAATAATTTGGTGATAATTTTTGTAGTGTTTACCCATGCACAGAAAGTCTTGAGTTTAAGAAATAAAACAGTTCATATAAGATAATGAAATTACATAAAAAATCAACAATTGTTATTATGAGTTTATTTTATAGGTGAACTTAAGATGCAAATGAGCTCCAATATTTAGTTGGTATCATCCAATGGTAAATATTTAGAGTTCTCATTCTGAGTTTGAAACTTCTGCAACTCAGAAACTGAGAATGTAATCACCGTGTTTCAGTTTGACTTATGTTACTTGTAATCTGCCTATAAATATGTGAAATATATTCTTGTTTTAGATCGAATAAAACTATAATTAGAGAATTTAAGCAGCAACGATGCATACTTTTTGTATTTACAGACATATTCATATTCTTATTTATAGGAGTATAATAGATAGCTCAATTGTTTTTTGTTTTGAGATTCGTGTTCAATTTTATTTATGTGTATTGTGTATGTGAATATAAGACACATGATTTTGGTGGTCCACAAAAGCCAGAAGAGAGCTAGGAGATCCCTTAGAACTGGAGTTAAAGGTGGTAGTGAGCCACCAGATCCAGGAACTGGGAAAGGAACTCAGATTTTCTCTAAGAGAAATCAATCTTACCTGTGAGGCTAACTCTCTGTCCTGTAGTTCAAATTTTTAGAAAAAAAAATGAACATATATTTCTGTTCTCAGAAGGTTTCATTAAAACTAATGTAAAAATGAAAATTTGGGGGCCAAAGAAGGAAGAACAACTAAATAACTCAAAAGCATGTTTTGGGGTGAATTTTATCATCTAATCAAATACATGCATAGTTCAAGTTACTACATGGATTTTTCCTTTGAAAAAAACTCCATTTACCTAAAGAACTCAAGAAATTAAACACCACTAAAACAAATTATCCAATTAAAAAATGGGGTACAGAGCCAAGCAGGGAATTTACAGGGAGTATCAGATGACATAGAAATACTTTTTTTTTTATTTAAATTTTTAAAATATTTTTCAATGATTTCTTTACCTTTTTATCAATTTATTCATATACATCTCAACTGTTACCCTGTCCCTTGTTTCCTCATGTTCCTCCCTCCCTCCCACTTTCACGCTATCCCCTCCCTATGTCTGTGAGTGAGAGGGACTTCCTCCAGCTCTATATAATCATAGGGTATTAAGTCTCTTGTTGATAGTCTGCTATCCTTCCTCTGAGTGCCACCAGGCCTCCCCATGAAGGGCACGTGGTCAAATATGAGCCACCAGAGTTCCTGTGAAAGTCAGACACCACTCTCCACTCAACTGTGGAGAATGTCCTGTCCATTGACTAGATCTGGGTAGGGGTTCGATGCTTCCTGAATGTATTGTCCTTGCTTGGTGCCATAGTTTGAGCAGAACCCCTGGGCCCAGATCTGCCTATTATAATGATTATCTTGTAGGTTTCTAGGACCCTCTGGATCCTTCTATTTTGATTTTTGGAAAAGAAGTCAAAACTATTCAATGGAAAAAGGATAGCATATTCAACTAATGGTGCTGATCTAACTGGATGTCTACATGTAGAAAAAGGCAATTGGACCCATATTTGTCACCATGCACAAAACTCAAGTCCAGGTGGATTAAAGACATCAACATAAAACCAGAGACACTAAATAGGTCAGAAGAAAAAGTGGGGAAGAGCCTGGAACACTTTGGCACGGGAGACTACTTCCTGAACAGAACACCAACAGCCCAGGCTTTAATGTCAACAATTAATAAATGAGACCTCATGAGGATGAGAAGGTTCTGTAAGGCAGGAGACACTGTCAACAGAACAAAGTGACAGCCTACAAACTGGGAAAAGATCTTCACCAACCCTACATTTGACAAAGGTCTAATATCCAAAATATATAAAGAAATCAAGAAATTAAATACCACCAAACCAAATAACCCAATTGAGAAATGGGGCTTGGAACTAAACAGAATTCTCAACAGAGGAATATCAAATGGCTAAGAAACACTTAAAGAAATGCTCGACATCCTTAGTCATCAGGGAAATGCAAAACAAAACAACTCTGAAATTCCATTTACACTCATCAGAATAGCTAAGAACAAAAAATCAAGCGACACCATATCCTGGCAAGGATGTTGAGAAAGAGGAACACTCCTTCATTGCTGGTGGGAATGCAAACTACTACACCCACTTCGGAAATCTATCTGGCACTATCTCAGAAAACTGGGAATAGGGCTTCCTCAAGACCCAGCTACTCTGCTCCTTGGAATATACCCAGAAGATGCTTCAGCACACAACAAGGACATATGTTCACCCATGTTCATAGCTTATTCCTAATAGCCAGAACATGAAAACAGCCTAAGTGTCTCTCAGTAGAAGAATGAATAAAGAAACTGTGGTGCATTTGTGCTATGGAATACTACTCAGCTATTAAAACAAGGAATTCCCGAAATTTTTCAACAAATGGATTGAACTAAAAAGACAGCAGGTAGCCAAGAAGAGACTTGATACCCTATGAGAATATACAGGGGGAGGTAATCCCCCTCAGGAACAGACATAGGAGAGGGGAATAATGGGAAAATGTGGGGGGGGGAGGAATGGGAGGATACAAGGGATGAGATAAACATTGAGATGTAACAAGAATAAATTAATAAAAAAATAAAAAATAAAAAAATAAAAATAAAAATAAAAAAAAATAATAAAAGTGATCATAATGAGTGAGTTAACCCAGAAGCAGAAAGAGTCACATGGCATATACTCACTTATATCTGGACATAGCCCAAGGGGCATGTCCCATGAAAGTCTTCACTTACCAGGAAAGTGGGACAGAGGGGAGGACATCCTATTGGGACTCTAGGAAAGAGAAGCATGGGAGAAGGGGACATAGAAATACTTAAGAAATGTTCACGAAATTTGTGGATCAAATGGATTAGGCTAGAAATGATCATAATGAGTGAGTTAACCCAGAAGCAGAAAGACTCAAACTGTATATACTCACTTATATCTGCATACTAGCCCAAGGGGCATGTCCCACGAAAGCCTTCACTTACCAGGAAACTGGGACAGAGGGGAGGACATCCTATTGGGACTCTAGATGAAAGAAGCATGGGAGAATAGCAAAGTAGAAGGATCCAGAGGGTCCTAGAAACCTACAGGTAGAACATGAAAGGCAGATTTGGGCCCAGGGATCCCACTCAAACTAAGGCACCAATCAAGGACAATACAGGCAGTAAACTTTAAACACCTACCCAGTTCTAGCCAATGAAGAGAACATTCTCCACAGTTGAGTGGAGAGTGGGGTATGACTTTCACACGAATTCTGGTGCCTCATATTTGACCATGTCCCCTGGAGAGGGAGACCTGGTGGCACTCAGAAGAAGGATAGCGGGTTACCAAGAAGAGACTTGATACCCTATGAGCATATACAGGGGGAGGTAATCCCCCTCAGGAACAGTCATAGAGGAGGGAAATAAGGGGAAAATGGGAGGGAGGAAAGAATGGGAAGACACAAGGGATGGGATAACCATTGAGATGTAACAAGAGTAAATTAATAAAAAATTTTAAAAAAAGAAAAGAAATGTTCCATGTCTTTAATTATGAGGAAAATGCAAATCAAAATGACTCTGAGATTCCCTCTTATAACTACCAGAATGGCTAACATCAAATATTCAATGACATTACAAGCTGGAGAGGATGTGGAGAAAGGGAAACATTCCTCCATTGCTGTCGTGAGTGCGAACTTGTACAAACACTTTAGAAATCAATCTGTTGCTTTCTCAGAAAATGGGCAACAGTACTAACACAAGACACAGCTATACCACTCCTGGGCATATACCTGAAAGATGCTCCACCAGACTACAAGGACATATGCTGCTCAACTTTGTTCATAGCATCCCTTATTTGTAGTAGCCAGAATCTGGAACTCAAACAAAGAACAGAAAAAGAAATTTTGGCACATTTACACAATGCAATACTACTCAGCTATTAAAAGTAAGGGAATCATGAAATTTGCATGCCAAGGCATGGAAGTAGGAAAGATCATCCTGAGTGAAGTAAACCAGACCCAGAAATATATGCATGGTATATACTCACTTACAAGTGGATATTAGCCAAACATAGATGTCCTCTGAGAGACTACACCCAGCTGGGGAATTGGGATTATCCTGACACTTAAAGCTGGACTCTGGGAAGAGTGATGAAAGTGGTATGGAAGAGTGAGAGGATGGAAGGACCCAGAGGGTTCAGGAGCCACACAAGGAAACCATTAAAGCCAGTGGATCTAGATTCAGGGGAGCTTGCCCAAATTGATGCACCAACCGAGGACAATGCATGCAGAGAATCTAGACCACTTGTTCAGATAATGCCAATGGACAAATCATTCTCCAAAGTTGTAGGGGGAGTGAGAACTGCCTCATTCTATTTAAAAGCAACGATCTTTGACAGCAACAGTAAGAATGTTATAATAATTAGAAAAATACTTAGTAAGTCTCCCTCACAAATATTATGTTTTACTTCTAAACAATATGCTTATTTTGTCATTACAGAACATGACTATTTATCCATTTAATTCACTTTTTTCCTATCTGCATAAAAGATATACATATACATTACTCTAGTTAGTATTTCTGTGAATATATTGCCTCTGTTCTTCAAGTTATCTTTATGTACTTACTTTGGACTTTTTGTCCTAGCTAGAAGTGAGTATATACTGTTGCCAAAAGCATTGTTCTATTAGAAAACCATACAGCTGTAGTTGTGAACTTAAGGCTTCATAGTATAGACTCTGAAGGAAAGAAAAGTTAAGGATAGTTCACAAAGTAATTGTTTGGACTGTATTTTCTCACTGTACCAAAAATGAGTGCTCGGAACAAACATTTATCCTACTAAAGTGGAAGCAAAGTACGAAATGAGCCTGAATTTTCTAACTCTGCCCCAGCTTTCCTTCCACAAACAAGAAATATTAATGATGAGTCATTTCTGATGAAAAAATTGAGGATTCAAATATAAATTACAGATACTTCACTTATTTTGAAGTGACTATGCATCAAAGGACAATTTTAGTCAGTATGAAAGATGACTATCAGAAGTGAGGTTTGCACAGCAGGAATAAGACAGCAGAGAACTTGCTTCATCCAAAGTGGAGCATCTTGATTTTATGAGAGAAGCATGACTAGCAAAGAGCTCTAAATAGGATATTTAGAGAATTTTAAAAGATGGCATAGAGTCTGACAAGTATTGTTTCCACAACCTAAGTTTAAAAAGCACAATTTTTTTCAGACATCGTATCACTGTGTAGTCCTAGCTGACCATGTAGTCAAGATCATCTGACATTAACACCCTTAGTCCTATAATAACAAGCACACAGCACAACACATAGCTGCCCCTGATCCTACATTACTGTACCCATCATAGATCCTAGAGGGAAATTAAAAGTCTCCAGTACATGAAAACTGTAAGCAAGTTAGTAGGTTAGCGTCTGCATGAAATCTGATTTCTCTATGTTCAGACTGGTCTAATTTAGAAAACTAAAAGCCTAGATCACAGAAACTTCTCTGGGGTTGATGGTTTTAAATTTTTTTTTTTACTCATACGTTATTGATTTTAGCTTTATGTGGAAAATGCTAACAGCAAAGTCAATTGCACAATTCAACTGATGAGAAAGATGCTTAAAACATGGACATATAAGGATGCTTACTTGTTTCCATTTAACATGAGGCAAATGATACAGACTGTATGATCCCAGAATAAGGTGTTTGGGAAACCTTTACATAATGTGCATTTTCAAGACAGAGCTAAGTATAATACATTTGATCAAAGAAAAAAAATGTTGATAGAGAAGATGACTTTGAAACTGGTATCCAGAGCTACAAAAGATTTAAGAGAAGATTGAGAGAGTTAAAAATTTTAATTAATAAAGTCTTAGGATGGAGGAAATCTATAAAAATATCTTTTAGAGTAAAATTAATGAAAGTGTTTTACCAATGGAAGAAAATGGATTAAAGATAAACTCTCACTAGACCATGAAGAAAAAAATGAAGAAGAAAAAATACATTTCATTGTTAATTTTTATGTTGTTTAATTAAAAAATCATATTTAAAAATAATTGATTTACAGGAAAATAGTGTTAGTAGGGCTGTAAGTTACTCCCACACCCACATAATTAACATATTGCTTTATTAGTGCATATGTTATAATTAACAAACTAATATTCATAATTTATAATATCTAAGTATTTACAACACTTAATTACAGCTTACTCTATAACAATCATCAATATTCTATATATCTATACTACTGTTTTGTGAGTTTGGGCAAATGCATAATGTCATAAATGTAGCCTCATACAAATAGATTCATTACAATTATTTTGGTCACACATATCAATACTTTCTTCCTTCAAACCACAAACCTATAAACTACTGATTTATTTTGCTCTATGATTTGTCTTTCAAAAATTCATGTCTTTAAGTCACATAATGTTGCCTTTGAAACTGGCTTTTTTCACTTGATAATGTGAATTTGTTGCACCTTGAAAATGTGAATTTGTTGCACCCTAATGACAATCATGGTTTGTAGATCATTATTTTAAATCTGTGATTTATTTCTTTGTTTTCTTTTCAGGTCTTTCATACATACATTGTTACAACATAACAAAGCCTTTCTTCAATGGCCAAGTTCTCCTATATTTCTTACTACCTCCTAAACCCATGACTTCTTTTAAAAATGTGGTGTGTGTGTGTTTGTGTGTGCATGTAATCAGCTGAGTATATTTAATGCTGCATGTCTCTACATGTGTTTAAGGCTGATCACTGGATAATAATCAGGAGTCTTGTACCCAGAAAGATTGCTTCTTCTCTCTCAACATCTATTAATTGCTTGTTCTTAACACATTTCCAATGCAAATACCAAGTGTTATTTTATTCTCTTCTCCTCCTCCTCATCCTCCTCATCCTCCTCCCCCTTGGTTCACATTTTAGTTTGTTCACCTTACACCCACTTGTATCTCCTTCTTTTGTCATCTCCCAATCCCACCTTGCCTATGTCATACCCTCTCTCTTCTTCCCCTAGTACCCTACTCTTCCTCCCAAGTGCTGGGGTTAAAGGCATGCACCACTGTCACCTGGTTCATGTCTACATTTTTAATCACTTTCCCTCAAACTGGAACCATGTAGATGCATAGTAAGTTTTAAAGGAGTCCTTCGACTTTTTAAATGTTCCTTAATGTTTCATCAATATTTCTGGTCCTGATATTTAAATTTAAAAGTAAAATTTTCAGGTTGCATTAAGATTGTATTAGACATATTTATAATAGTGGAAATTAGCGACAACATGAAAATATTTATTTATTTTTCTATGTACATACCCTATTTGCTTGTTTAAGTTTTTTAAATCTTTAAGTTATACTTTTGTTAAATTGCATGTTCTAACATACATATATAATAATTATATTTTATTTTGTAGTGATAATATATACAATTAAATTTATTGCCAAATGCAAGTGTTCATTTATTGGCACACATAAAAATCAATCAATGTTTAACATTAACATTGCATCCTGAAACAATATAATAATTGTTTATTCATATTAGGCAATTTGCTTGTTTGGAGACTTTTCACCTAGACAACAGCATCATCTACGAACAAAAGCAATTATAATTCCTATTCCCAGTCTTTTTACTGTTATTTTATTACCTTACAGAACTAGATGAGACTTCTAGTATAATGTGGAGTCCATGTGGTAAAGAGAATTATCCTTTGCACACTTCTGATCTTCTAGAGAAACTAGTAGCCTCTAAATGTTAAGTAAGATGTACCTAGGTATTCTTTATCAAGTTGGGACTAAAGAATTTTTGAAAATTAGTAGTTTCAAAGTTCTTTGTGAGTGAGAATAAGTGATCAATTTTCTCTAACATTTATTGATTCATAATTATGTTTTATTCATTAGCTTATTGATGTGATGAATTTTAGTAGTAACTTACAAATAACTCAAAACTAAATCTTATTTCATTATGACATAATATTGTTTTTAAATGTTGCTCCATTGACTTTATCAATATTTTTGAGGACTCCAGAATTTATGATTGTGACATTTATTTGTTTGCAGTTTCTACATTCCTTAATGTTCTTGTCTATTTTGTATATTTGTGTAATGTTGGCCTTGTAAATGGAGAAAGAAAATATTATATCTTCTTTGTTTCTGAAACAGATTATGAAATTTTACAGGTTTTGCCCTTCACTGTTTGTAAAATTGCCAAATATAAAGTTCAATGCTTAGTATTTAAATATTATAAGTTATTCACAAAATATTTGGCATGCTTAATTTTAAAATGTTTGACCATTTCCTAAGTTTTTCCTTTTTGTATAAATTTTAGTAATTTCTTTCTAGAGCAATTCACAATTTCATACAAGCATATTTGCACAATGAAGTTGCTCATCGTGTTGTTTTATCTTTTCTAAAGCTTGGATTTAGAAATGACACCCTTATTTCATTTGTATAATAAGGACTGCAGATTTGACTTTTATATAAAAAAAAAAAAACTTCAAAGAATTGCGATTTGATTTGCTGTTGTTTCTCAACTTCTTCCATTGAATTTTGTTAATGTCTAGCATAATTATATCTTCACATCATCTTGTCCTGCTTAGGTATCTAGCACCCTTCTCTCTGTGTTTGCTGAGTAACTTCAGTAAGTTGCTTCAGGCCTTCCGTCTTCCAATTTGTGCTTGTTTACTGCTACAGGCTTTACTTCAGTCTCAAATTCTACCACATCCTTCCCAAATTCATTTCATAGATGAGATTCTTCTCTCATTCGGTTTAATTTTTTCAATACATATAACTATATGATACGTGTGTAGTTGGAAACAATTATTCCATCACCCACTTTTTCATTTCTGCATCGAAACTATCATGAATCAAGGTCATTATTTAAGATTTTATTATTAAAATTATGACCGATGTGTTTCAAGCCTGGCTTTTGTGAAACTCTAATTATTTGAATAGTTACAATAAAGAAGCAAAAGAGTCACAAATTGAAACACATGTGCTTTTGTTTTAGCTGAAATGGTTGCATAGAAAGTAATGTTGACTGTAGGAACACTGATGAGCCTCCTAATTTCTTATCCAATACCAAGTTGTCACCTCTTAAATCATATACACACAAGTAATACTAAACACCAAGGTGTGTGTGTGTGTGTGTAATTATACAACTATTTATTATTTATCATACACAAATATAATATGAATATGCCATGATGAATATTATATCATTTAATCATAATACAATAAAAGGAGGCCACTATTTTAATATGGAATGAGGTGGGGCATGGAGAGAAGTTGGAAGAATGTAAAGGAATGTAAATAAAATTATAATTTTATTTCATTAAATAATAAAAGTATATTACAGAATAATGGGTATATTAGTACAATATAAAACTTCATGTTATCTAGTGAAAGTGGATACTCATTTTTTTTACAGACATTAGAAACTCTTTGTCTCAAAGAATATAAAAGGACACTCACTTAACTTTCTACATCTTTAATTTTCTAGGAACCACTGAAGTTATACAAGCAAGTACCCATTCTGATTTATCCATTAAACCATATCTGATTTACCCATCAGATACCTAACTGTGCTGGATATATGGAAACAATGAAGACACAGTGAACAAAACATAGAACTGTTAAATAAAATTTATACCATAAAGAAGAAAGGTGGGAAAAGATTCAGTCCCTGCTCTCCACATAACTGTGGAGAATGTCCTGTCCTATGACCATATAGTGGGAGAGGAGGTTCCCTCGGTCTTAGACCTAGGGGAGGGGAATAGGGTAAAAGCAGGAGGGAGGGAGGAATGAGAGGATACAAGTAATGGGATAACAATTTAGTTGGAATCTGAATAAATTAATTAAATAAAAATGTAAAAAAAAAGAATCAAGAAAGACAATAAAGAATACATAAACCAACAGAGCAAGAGTTTTTAAGATAAAATTTGATTGTTCACAAGTTCATGTATGTGCAGTAAGTCCATCTAAGTCATCCTGCCAAGTACAGCATAGGAAACAGAGCCTATCAGCTGAGAACTGCATCTGTGTCTAGATCCTTGTACCCAGGACTCCTACAAATGACATTTCAGAACTAAAATAGCACTGCTGTGTACCTTAGTGAATATTTCCTTAAGTATTTGGTTGTGAAGGTATGAATTTCTAGGAATAAGATGCCACCCACTGCCAACTGAGTACAGATAAAAATAAAAAGAAATTTACTCTTAGATAAGAAATCAATTTTTTCCAGTGTTTATCTATTTTAATTTCAAAGTCTTATTATTTTGAAAAATAAAAGAACTGTGTCCTTTTACAATTTATTCAGAAATACAATAAGTGTTCAAGTATTGCATACACACAGTAATTTGGAAACAATTTTGAGCTCAGTGCAGCCAGGAATCTCAGTGGCATCTGCTCTGATCTCCACAAGCTAGTCATGTGACCCATTTTCTTATTATTGTGTAAGAATTATGTAATAACAGTGACCAACTATTTACATGTAAAGATAATTTTGGTCACATCACAAATATTTTATATACTTAATGAAAAGTTCAAATGAGAAGCATTATCATCATCATGGGTAAGTTATGAAAGTAACACAAGTGTTATCCACAGATACATATGGATTTATCTCCATAATCATTTATGTGCATATGTATACATATGCATATGTAGAATCTGTTACTCTCTGAATAAATAAAAATGGGAATGGTTAGGGTTAATATTCAAATCCTATTTCAAGTTGACTTATTTTGATTATTCACCAAGGATTCTGTTTCAATGCCAGCTATTGAAACTTAGGATTAAATTGCATACTATGTTGTTGTTTTCTATATTTTTCTATTTATAATGATGATTGAGAGGCAAAGGAATTAGTAAAGCCTAAATAGCAAAGACTGAACTTTAATGTTGATGCATGATCCATCTTCCCGTACTTGACACTAGGAGTCTCATATCTAATTCAAGGTTCTATGAAAATTTTCTAAATTTCCAAAATCACTAACAATTTAAATAGTATTTGTGTAGTAATTTCTGCAAATTTAAGTCATATTGCTACCATTTTTCTCTCTTTTATTTTTCTTTTTTTTTAATTACTTTATTCTTGTTACATCTCAATGTTTATTCCATCCCTTGTATCCTCCCATTCCTCCCCCCCCCATTTTCCCATTATTCCCCTCCCCTATGACTGTTCTTGAGGGGGATTACGTCCCCCTATATATTCTCATAGGGTATCAAGTCTCTTCTTGGCTACTTGCTGTCCTTCCTCTGAGTGCCACCAGGTCTCCCCCTCCAGGGGACATGGTCAAATGTGAGGCACCAGAGTACGTGAGAAAGTCGTATCACACTCTCCACTCAACTGTGGAGAATATTCTGACCATTGGCTAGATCTGGGAAGGGGTTTAAAGTTTACCTCCTGTATTGTCCTTGGCTGGTGCCTTAGTTTGAGCGGGACCCCTGGGCCCAAATCTGCCTATCATATTGTTCTACTTGTAGATTTCTAGGACCCTCTGGATCCTTTTATTTTGCTGTTCTCCCATGCGTCTCTCATTTAGAGTCCCAATAGGATGCCTTCCCCTCTGTCCCAGTTTCCTGGTAAGTGAAGGCTTTCGTGGGACATGCCCCTTGGGCTAGTATGCAGATATAAGTGAGTATTAAAAAAAAAAAAAAAAAGAAAAGAAAAGGGGCCAGCAATAGTAAGAATTAAATGGACCATATTCAAATACTTATGTATTCACATACAGAAGTATTTTTATTAGATAAAATGCGGTATTCCCAAATGACTTACAGGTTCCATTGAAATGAATCTTATTTGTTCATTTCACTAAAGAAACTTATTTGTTTCATTAAAAATATTCATTGTCAACAAACATTTTAGCAGAATTTCATAGAGAGTTTTGTAGAAGATGTAGAAATACTGTGATATGCTTTTCTTTTGTTGAGATCACAACAAACACCAAGATTGCAAAAACTGTATTTTAGAATTCTTGAAATATATTTTTCTCCCATTGAAAATAAATTATGAACTATCAGTAACAGATTTTATGCAGATACTGGTTAAAATTAGGACGCACAGGTAAATTATAAGTTAAAGAGTAAAAACTAAATTTCAACTGTTCAAAACTTGCTGTATGCCTTACAAACTAATTTTTAGAAGGAATTAAATATCTATAACTTTGTGCCTTTGGAAATATAAGTGTCAAAATAATCATCAATTATTCTACTTTAAGAAATTACAATATGAGGTTAACAAGATGGTTCAGTGGCTAGAAGCACTTTCACCAAGGACTCCAAGATGAATTTACCTTCAGAATCCCACAGCATGGTAGGTGAAAACCAATGTCCTTTTTCACCCCACACAAATGTGGCATAAGTACCTGCACAAGATGTGTGCAAGTAGTCACATGTATATGTACATATGTACACACTTAAATAAGCAATAAACAAAATGATAAATACAATAAAGATAAAAAAATTTAAATCAATGAAAAAAATCTGATTATTTAAAACATATTGTATAAATTAATACAATTTTAGCTACAATAAAAAACTTCTGAGCAAAATATAAATAAGTAATTATACTAGGGTAATATTATGAATGGGTTTGCGCCTCCAAATTGGACAGATCAGGTAAAATTGAAAAGTTTCTGAAAAATGAAAGAAGTTGGTTGTAGGTGTTCACGTTCAAAACCAATAATTTAGCGGGGATAGACAGGATCAATGGTCCAAGACTAGCCTATGCTACATGAGACCTCATGTCAAAATAAGTTAATAAACAGATAAAATAAAAACATAAGTTTATTAAAATCTAAATAAACTGAAAGATCTTATTTTCAGGATAAAACATGAAAAGAATCCAAAGAAATGTTTAATCCTATGAGATACACTAGTACAATGTTTTAAAATTTTTAAGTCACAATAATAATAATAATAATGCCTGCACTTCTACTCATATGTGAAAACATTAAAACTCTGGTTGAATTATGTCACTGAGATTTGCCAAATCCTCTATGAACAAAAACCTTCAAAGTATACTTAAATTATGCTTAAACAGACATAGGTGATAGAATAGATAGATAAACAGATAAGTAGGTAGACCAATGATAAAAGATTGATAGATAGATGATAGATATAGATGATAGATAGATGATAGACTAAAGATAGATTATACATAGATTTATTAAAGATAGGTATAGATTGATAGATGATAGATAAATAGATATTGTCTTGATAGAGAGATAGATAGATACATAGATAGATAAATGATAGATCATAATCTTATTGTGACCAAATGTGTCTTAAACAAGGATTTAACATTTAATCAAGATTGAAAAAACAGTGGATAAAGACTGTTGAAGTGTATCAGTTGGTAAGGGTGCTTGCCACTGAAACTTGGAAACTTTAGTTAAATCTGTAAAACCAACGTGACGGTGGAAGAAAAGAAAAGATTTCATAGAGTTGCTTTCTAACCTTTGCAAACAGTGTATCATGGACACTCACATACGTAAGCCGTACATAAACATATAAGTGAATAAATATATCAAAAATAAATTAATAAATGCATATTAACAAATGTTATTTATTATGTCCGCTAGTTTATTTTTGTGACTACAATAAAATACCTGAAATAAACTAACTCCATAATTCAGACAGGTTTATTTAACTTAAGTATTTGGATGTTGAAAATCCAAGAATTATGGAAAAGTCTGTAGTAAAAATCCCACAGGCTTTGTCACTTCATAGCTATGACAGAAAAAGTTCTAAGAGGAAGAGTCAATGGTCATAGTTAATGCACAAGAATCTGAAGTCCTATATTCCTTTCTGAGGTACATAATTCCATTCTGCCATGCTATATCTCTTAAAGTTCCAGTCTTCCACCTCACTGAGACCAAGCTCCCAATGTATGAAGTACACAGAAGCACCAGCCAAGGACAACACAGGCTGTAAACTTCAAACCCCTACCCAGATCTAGCCAATGGACAGGACATTCTCCACAGTTGAGTGGAGAATGGGGACTGACTTTCACACAAACTCTGGTGCCCCATATTTGACCATGTCTCCTGGATGGGGAGGCTTGATGGCACTCAGAGGAAGGATAGCACGCTACCAAGAAGAGACTTGATATCCTATGAGCATACACAGGGGAGGAAGTCCCCCTCAGTCACAGTCATAGGGGAGGGGAATAAGGGGAAAATGGGAGGGAGAAAGGAATGGGAGAATAAAAGGGAGGGGATGACCATTGAGATGTAATATGAATAAATTAATAAAATAAAATTTAAAAAATGATCTGAAATTCAGAAGAAATAAAATAGTGGAAATGACATTGATTTTTTTTTTTTTTTTTTTTTTTTTTTTTTTTGTTCACTTGCACATGGTCTGTCTTACTCTGGTTCATAGCTTTGGATTTTTGTTTGCTTCTCTTGGCTTCTCTAGTTTTTAAAGAGATAATAAATAATTTAGAACTTTCCTATATTTCTACAGAGCATCTTGATCACACTTATGTTCCACTTGTGCCCAATATATATATATATATATAAAAAAAAAAGAATAAAGTATCTGCGTGTATCAGTGCATTACTTTACCTCAGTATTCAGGTCAAATCAGGAGAAAGATGAGTTCAAAGCTAGCCTATGCTACAAACCAGATCCCCCTCCCTATATATTAATATAGATTATGTATATATATGTATGTATACATGGATGTAAATTGTGTATGATCCTTTATCTATGTATTTGTGTATTCAACATCTCTTGTGTATGTTTAAACATTAAAATTGTATTCTCAAAAGTGAGAAATAGAAAATATATTGAAAATTCTTTGAAAAAACACAGCATTTCTTTAAAGAAAAAATTTCGATTATAAGAGGCTATTTATTTCTGGCACCATCACTAAATGATAATATTTCTTCTTTTTGGAACTCCTTATTTTATGCATAGTAAACTGTACTAAACTCAAGTACAGACAGACATCCCTGATTTAATATGAAAAAGTTTGAATAAATCTATTGAAGTCTGGCTTTTAAAACACAGAATAGCATCCTTTCCATGAAGACAACTTCATCATAACTACCTGTTAGCAGGTAACTTCCTGTATAGTTCCCAGCAAAGTAAAGTCTCTGGTCATACAACAGCAAATTCAATTTCTATTGATAAAAATTTAAGCTTTAATATCCTCTAAAATGAAAATTTTCTCCTTCATCAGACTTTCTTTTTTTTTTTTTTTTTTTTTTTTGTTTTTTTTGGGGGGTTTTTTTTTTGTTTGTTTGTTTGTTTGTTTTATTGAGAAACTTTTTTTTTTATTAATTTATTCTTGTTACATCTCAATGTTTATCCCATCCCTTGTATCCTCCCATTCCTCCCCCCCGCCCCCATTTTCCCATTATTCCCCTCCCCTATGACTGTTCCTGAGGGGGATTACGTCCCCCTATGTATTCTCATAGGGTATCAAGTCTCTTCTTGGCTACTTGCTGTCCTTCCTCTGAGTGCTACCAGGTCTCCCCCTCCAGGGGACATGGTCAAATGTGAGGCACCAGAGTACGTGAGAAAGTCGTATCACACTCTCCACTCAACTGTGGAGAGTATTCTGACCATTGGCTAGATCTGGGAAGGGGTTTAAAGTTTACCTCCTGTATTGTCCTTGGCTGGTGCCTTAGTTTGAGCGGGACCCCTGGGCCCAAATCTGCCTATCATATTGTTCTACTTGTAGATTTCTAGGACCCTCTGGATCCTTTTATTTTGCTGTTCTCCCATGCGTCTCTCATTTAGAGTCCCAATAGGATGCCTTCCCCTCTGTCCCAGTTTCCTGGTAAGTGAAGGCTTTTGTGGGACTGCTTATTTAGACTGATGCAATCAATTGATCTAAAGTAAAATACAGTCTTTGTAAGGTATACCGAAACAATTATTGTCAAATGTAAACGTTGTTACCAACACACATTCAGGATACAGAGTCGTCTCACTATGCAAGAAAGTTCCTATGGAAACCGATTTCCAGTATCCTATATTACCTGTCTCTTCTAACCTTATAGCTCCTAATCATCCTTATAGAAGTTTACTAAACGAATCATATGATTTCTTATTGAGTAAAGAGGGATGCCCTTAAGCCTGACTACGTGAATTCAACACCAAAAATCTAGCCAGTAGAAGAAGATAACAACCCCCAGCAAGCTGCCCTCTGATCATCCATGTGACTCATAGTGAGTGTACACATACACGATAAATGAAGAGATAGATATATATAAATGAATAAACAAATATAAATAATTATAGAAAAATAAATATGTTCAAATATGTTAAGTTGAGGCATGGTTAACAGATAAAGAATTATCTGAAGTATGTATATTTTTAAAAAGGACTATAGCATTCAGAGTCAGGGGCAAAATGTTCTGATTTTTATGTTGTTGTTTTGGTTTGCTTTGCTTTTTCTATTATCATGCAAGGAAATAGAGTAAATGGTAACTGATTTATGCATGCATAAAACTTAAATTAATGTGTGAACATCTATCACTAAAGTGCAGTTGTACTAGAAGCTCTTGTAGCATATAATAGGCCGTCCTGGTTATCCTTTCTGAAATATATTCCCTGTTGTACAAATTGAGAACGCATTTTCAGAGTCCACTTTCTCACTGAACACATAAAAATGAATTAAATTGGCCTAGTAAAAATAGGCATGTTCTCTGGAGAAAATGGTATTATATCTTGTTCCTCCAAAACCTACGTAAGCATACTACAGGATCTGATGCAAAAAGAGGGATGAAGGAGTTGCTGTTGGGAAGTAGGCTCCAACAGAACTTACTTCAAATTTATTCATACAATATAATTAAATACATTTTCTGTGGCACCAAAATATGCTTTACCTTGAAAAAATATTTTGTTTATTCTGTCCAACAATATGTAAGAAAAAAGGAAGTTTTTCCTCTCAAAGTGAGCTTGGTTTGAGTGACTGGAGATTTCTGTGACTGTAGCCTATAGCTGAGAAAGTAACAATAGTCGGATGTGTCAGTATTCATGATACGTCACAAGTGCATGTCTTCATATGTAACTCTCACTCTGCTCTTTGAGAAAGAATGCCATTAATTAACCATATTTTATTTTAAAAATTACAGGACTGTAACTGAGTACACATTTGTAACACTTCTACAATGAGAATGAGAGTGGCAAATTAAAGTGGCATAAAGTATTAGTAAGGGATATCAAAAAAAAGAAGTCACCGAGTAAAAAAGTTTTAGAATAGTAGAACATGAGTGGTTAAAGTGTGAATTCCAAGAAGAAACGACACACATAGTTAATAAGAACTCAAAACTAGAAAAACAGCCTTACTTGTCGTTTCACTTGCTGGTAACATCTAAACTTGCCTCAAATCCCTGTTTATTTCCTAATTTTGAAGTAATAGCATTAGTGAAGTGTCAGTAATTATATGAAACAATACAGAAGTGAATATGGCAAGTATAATAATTTGCACAAAGCCAAAACAAAAAGAATAAAATGGAAACACAATCTCTCTTCAGTCTTTCTCTAGTCTCTGCATCTTTATATAAATTCCCTTCTCCATTCACTCACACAAAATTCCACAGTAAGATCAAGTTATTACATTTAAAGGAAATTTATTTTATTTTGTATTATTATAATTTATTCAGTTTACATTCGGATTGTTATCCCCTCACTTGTATCTTCCTGTTCTCACCCTTCCTCCCTCGGTTCCCCTATTCCCCTGCCCTAGAACTCTGACAGGAGGGGACCTCCTCCCCCACCATATGATCACAGCCTATCAGGTCTCATCTGGATACATGCTTCCCCCTTCCTCTGTGTGCCACCAGGCATGCCCATCAAGGGGAAGTGATCAAGTTGGGGACACCAGAGTTCATATTGGAGGCAGTCTCCACTCTCCACACAACCATAGAGAATGAGCTGTCTATTTATATGATTCCGCAATGTGTTAAGCATCAAAGTGTTTAGAGATTTAGTTTCAAAACAAAAATTGATCAAATCTGTACACGTTATATTGTTCCAGGTTTTTAAAAGTTTGTATTAAAAGTATGATGTATAATTTAAAAAGAGAGAGAGTAGAAGGAGAGAGAGAGAGAGAGAGAGAGAGAGAGAGAGAGAGAGAGAGAGAGAGAGAGAGAGAACAACAGGACACTATTGGTTAATTCACCCCTCAGCTCTCCAAAAAGGGACCATGCAGCAGGCAGAATGTGACCTGTAATAGCAGAGTAAAGAATATGGTAATTATGGTCAATGCAGAGTCACAAACACATGCAATATTTGAAAGTTAATGAAAGACACCAAAACTGGTATTTATAGAAATAAGAAGTTTGTTCTCTGACTATTCATATTAACAGTATGCCTAGAAAAATCATATTTAGAAGCTGTTAATATTCTATCTTTGTCATACTACCATTGTGCAGTGAATTTAATGAATTTTTATGGAGAAGATTAAATACACAAAGTGCTTGATAATTAAAGTTTTCAAGCACATGTAAAATTATAAAACCTAAACTATTTAAATTTTAATGAATGTTAATTTTTTCCTCAAGACATTCATTTAAAAAATAATATGTCTATAAGGAATGAGATATATTTAATATAATCTTTTTTCATAGTCTTCACTCTCTTCCTTTCTCTTAATCTTTCCTAAAATATCAAAATTTTAATAATAGTTTGTGTTTATCATATAAATATACATTTGGTATCTGTAATACGTGTAAGTATGCACACAAATACATATGTTTATACACACTATATATATATACAAATTGTTTTTAAAAATTTGAACACATAGGAAATATACTAACTATACAAATATTTTGCAAATTAAATTTTTCTGTTAGTATTTACGTTTAATATCTTAAACACAAAAGTGCTTTGTTTAGAATAAAATAGCAATGTGTTATGTTTAGAATAGTCATTTAAAACAGCTTTGCAACAGTCCAGGATTTGTTATTGTCAATAATGACCTGCAACATACTGAAAAAAGGTAAGGGAACTTTGGTCAAGGAAAGGATGAAGAAAATGGTGTCATATACAATAAAGTCTGGGAGAAGTGTTGGAGTGAAAATTGACCAGTGATTAAAGCAAACAGAAGGGACGATAGAAGCAGTAACTGGACATGCAAGTTGGCAAGGAGCCTAAACTGAAGCAAGAGCATGGAAAATTCTCAAGAGGATAGTGTGTGTAAGTGTAGGCACCATAGGACAATGGGCTTTAGTGAGATGTCCTCCCTTTTATTATTTTTTTGATTATTTATTATTTTTTTATTTTATTCACTTTAAATCCCACTTACAGCATCCTTTCTAGCCTCCTCTAGGTCCCACCCTCCCTCTTCTCCCCTACTCCCTGCCCCTAGTCCTCAGAAAGGCAAAGCCCTGCTCCCCTACCATCTGACCCCAGCCTATAAGTCTTATCTGCGCTTTCTGCATCCTCTTCCTCTCTGTCCTTTCAAGGATGCACCCATGGGGAAGTGATCAACTAGAAGGCAACAGAGTCCATGTCAGACACAGACTCTTCTCTGCATATTGGGGGACCCAAATGGAGACTGAGCTGCCTATTGACTACATCTTAGTAGTGGGTCTAAGTCTTCTCCATGCATGGCTCTTATCTGGTGCATCAGTCTCTGCAGCACCCCCAGCACCACCAGCACCATCACCCGACCGCTGGCTAGATATGTTGGCTTTGTTGGTCTCCTTGTGGGGTTTCTGTCCCCTTCAGGTCCTTCTATCCCCCAACTCTTGCATAAGACTTCCTCCATCTACTCCAAAATTTGGCTGTGAGTCTCAGAATAAATTAATAAAATTAAATTTTTAAAAATCCCGTGCTTAGGCTTCATGCTGTGACCTTAGAGTTGTTGATCTTTGTCAGAGGAGGTCTTATGTTCTAGGCTATCCTTGGCCTATGTACCCGTCAAGAGATAGAGAAATCCCAACTACGAACTACCCAGAGGATCAAGGAAGTTCTTTCTGGGAACTACTCAGAGAATTAGGAAGTTCTTATAGGGAGTTACTCAGAGAAATAGGAAGTCCTTTATATATTTTTCTTAATTTATTCATATTACATCTCAATTGTTATCTGATCCCTTGTATCCTCCCATTCCTCCCTCCCTCCTGCTTTCTCCCTACTCCCCTCCACTATGACTGTGACTGAGGGGGGCCTCCTTTCCCTGTATATGCTCATAGGGTATTAAGTCTCTTCTTGGTAGCCTGCTATCCTTCAACTACAGTGAGCAGTTCAGACCATTGTATTCTTGCCTGGGGGCTAGGCAGAGTGGGAGTAGAATAGATCCTATTGACCTTCATATATATATCCTTACTCATCTGCATTAAAGAGAATCTTGATCATAATTTTCCAGACTTGACTCATTATTTCTCACATCTCTGTACCCCACTCTCTCTTTCAGGTGAACCCTGGTTCGATTTGTCCCGCTGGCTAGGAGACATCATTACAGGGTCCTCCTTCTTTTTTAGCTGTTTTAGGTCTGTGGATTGTAGCATGGTTATCCTGTATTATATGACTAATATCTGCTTATAAGTGAGCATATACCATGTGTGTCTTCTGGGTCTGGGTTACCACACTCAGCATGTTGAGGTAAGAAGAGAAACAACTTGCTGCTGTTTCTGCTCATGTAGAAAATGATTGCATTGTTCTATTGAAGTAAGTCTAGACTTCTAGACACAGAATAAACATAAAGTTTCTTGACCATCGAGGTTCCTGAAGGAAACTTAGGACTCAGATTTGATGGAAAGGTTTTCTGGGTAGATATGTTTGTCTCATATAGCTCATACTGGAGCAAAACACGTTGCTCAGTCAAGAATGACAATCGTCACAAACAAACAGAAATCACAAAAGCCTATTCTTTCTATCTGTCATTTGCTTTTAGCTGTCATGATAAAGCACCTTGGCCAAAATCAAATTGGAAACTGCAGGGTTTGTTTCATCTTATACTTTTATTTCTTAAAAGTCCATCTTTGAAGAAAGTCAGGCAAAGACTCTAGGCAGGAACCTGAAAGCAGGAATCATGATGGAATACTGCTTGTTGGCATGTTCTCTGCTTGCTGAGTGAGATTTCTTATAAAACCCATGCATTCCTGCCTAGGGACGGTGGCACTCACAGCGGGATGAGATTTCCCCACATCAATCATTGAACAAGACCATCACCACAGATATGACCAGAGGCCAATCTGATTTAGGTAATTCTTTAACTGAAGTATCCTAGTTGAATGAAGCCTCTTTTGAGTGTGAAATGATTCTATAGATAGTGCCAGGATTCTACTGAGCTGTCAGCTTTTCTTGATATTGAGAATTTATTTTTATGTCAAACTCAGCTATGTGGATAGAACTATTATTTGTTTGTGCATGTTCTTGGATAATTTCCTGGAAACAGACCTATTCCTCAGGATAGTTCTTGATCTAATGGGTTTTATTCTTAAATTTCATTCTTCTAAGCCAAAGTAAACTTAATTTGTGAATAGCTTAAGCTTTATGACTAACTGTACAAGAGAATAAGTAACCCCATTTCAATCAAGCAACACAACTTCATCGAGTTCTTATAAACAGTGACATAGTTAGAGAAGACTATGGAAACTGAATCAATCAGGTGGTTGAAATCCTAAGCTACACACTAAAAAGAGGGCAACGCAAATGGCCAGTGATGGCTGGGTGGTATTATATGCTCACAACAGGAAATCCATGTAAGGTAGAGCCATTTTATAATTATGTTTTATCTGAGCATTTGAGTTATTTTCTAAAAAAAAAAAAAAACAAAAAACAAACAAACAAACAAAAAAAAACAAAACAAGAGATAATTCTACAGTCCTGGTATTAGTAATTTATATTGTAAACCACCCATGCCACACGCATTAGAAGTATCATGTCCCTGTTGACTGAATGCACTGTTAACACCTTCTACATCATTAACTCATCCTCTCTCCTTCTTGTCAACTGACACAAAGCGTGGTGACTTATCATCTGGGCTTGGATGTTCAGTACTTTTCTTTAATGATAATGAGTGTTTTGCCGATAAGTTAAAATATTATTAGGAATAGTTTTCAAATGCTGCATGGAATATTTTGGGTGAACATAAGGCTAGACTCATACTTAGATGATTTGCTCAATATTATTTTGTTTAGATTTATACATTGTATACTTAGATGATACAAAATATCAAATTAAAACTTGCAAAAATTTGTCAGTAATAGGGAACACTAAATATAAGTCATATACACTACATATACGTTATAATAATTCTTTAATTTTAGCTTCTGTCTTACATATGCTTTATGAAGTCCTCAGCATATCAGATAAAATTGTAACATTTCTTTAAGTGTTCTTCAGGAAATTCTTTAGTTCATGGTGGATAGTACCAAGTCTGAGCAGAAATACTGGGATATATAGGAAAGCAGTCTGAGAAGGCCATGAGGAACAAGCCAGTAAGCTGGATTATTCCATGGTCTCTGATTCCTTTCCAGACTCTGTGTCCCTGCCCTGTGTTACTGCCCTGACATCATTAGATAATGGATTAAGACCAAAGAATTGTAAAAGTAAATATACCCGTTTGCTCCAGAAGGTGTTTTTGGTCAGTGTTTACCCTGTAATCAAAAAAAAAAAAAGAAAGAAAAAAAGAAAGAAAGAAAACTGAAGAATAATATATACATATATATGAATCATTTTAAGTTAGCAAATTTAATGATGTACTTTTTGAAAATTTGCAAAAATTATTGAATATTAAATATAAAGTTATTTGGAGTAATAAATTTACTAAAGATGGCCAATGCGTGATACATGTAAAAAGTGTGGAACTTTTAAACAACTTAAATCAGTTAGATACAGTTTCCATATTTAAAATATTTTTAAATCATCAAGCTAGATATTTTGTTGTTGATAAGTAGAATTTTAAAAACTTTACCACAATTCAATACTATTTAGAATAATAGAGGGAAATTTTCAACAGGAAATGTGCCAGATCCTTGCAGGAAACTGGGACATCAAGCATATATTGATGTGGAACTGACAAGAAGCGAGGAGGCAATAATATAAAACCTTTACTGCTAATCAGACTGACAACTGTACATCTCTGTGAATGTCAACACTAACTTATTTAATCTCAAAAAAATCTGTTAACTAATGGACTGTTCTGGCAAGTGTGTTAGTATATGACATTTGTTAACCTATGAGTTAATCTTCCCTCCCTACTTTAAGTGTATAAGGAAAAGTAGGATCCCCTAAGATCCCTAGAGTCTTTCTATTGCCTTGAATCACACTCCATAGAGAATGAGCTGTCCCAACCCATCCCCAGTCCATAATACCATTTTCCATATCTGTTAATAGATTTATAGGTAAATTTCTATAGAATTAATGGACCAAACCTTCATCTTTCACTTTGAATATGGCAAAAAAAAAAATCTCAGAACTCAAGTTTGCACAAAGATTAAACTGGAAGTCGGGAATATTAGTTAGAACACACAAAACACAGCTGTGAAAATACTTAGAAAGCTTTAACCAAAACTCCAAATACATTAATGTTACACATTGTGTATTTTCACTATGATTAGACATTATGTGATATTTTCCTTCCACAGATTTTTAAGGTGGTCTATAATTTCAGAATCCATCTAGACATTTTAGAAAATTAACTTAAAGGGCCTTAAAGGGCAAGGGTAATAGAGAGAGGATAACTCAAGGACTGTTTTTCTGTAATTTTTTTTGTGCATTTTCAAGAGGAAACACCTCTGGATCTCTTTCAGAACCAAAATATTGACTAAGTATAGAACAGCCTGACAGTGTATGCCAGATGTATTGCACATAGGGCTTTTCTCACCCCAGGGTATTTGCCAATCCCCACTTGACACTTTCCAAATATTTTTAGGACTTCAAAGCGCCTTAATGCTTGCACAGCTGGTAGCTAAAAATACCTATGCTGTTACTTTTTCAGTGAGAGATAGCTCTTGTATCAGTTATTCAGAAATGCCTTTATAATTTGATCTCACACGGAAGCAGGATGGCTCGAGATGATGAAGGTCAAGTCACAAAGTCCATGCCTTTCAGAAGTAAAGCCAGGGACTGGGTATTTTAAGAAAGAAGATAGATTCTGTAAATCAAAAGGATGGTACCAAAGGGTAAGATCATTCTTCAGAAACGAAGACACAGACGGGACCATTTCAGCCAAGTCTTCAAATAATCCTGCTGATGAGGCTATGTATCACAGCATACTTGACCTCGTCACCTAAAGACGCAGAGATAGGTACTGACTGACACACATGAATATAAGGAGGAGACATTGGGATTGATGATAAAATAAGGTTCAAACACAGTAAAAGCCAGCACCCAGCAGGCTTGGTTAAAGAACTAAGTATAGGTACCAGTATGTTATAAGGATAAGATACCATTGCAGCTCATATTACTATGATGGAGGAAGTAGCGAGACTGGGACTGTGGAACAAGAAAAAACAAAAACAAACAAACAAAAGGACAAACATTAACAAAACACATGTCGTTGAATGAGGGATGTCTGGGGTTGGTAAGATGGCTCAGTGGATAACATGCGTTCCATACATGCTTTAGAACCTAAGTTCGGGCCCCAACACTTTGGTAAAAAGACAGCTGTATTGGTACATATCTATAATTCTTATTCTAGAGAGAAGGAGATAGGCAGATTCTGCCAGGGTTGGTAGGACAGCTGGTTTAGCAGAAACAAATATTTCTAGGTTCTGAGAGATTCGCAACCCTAATTAGTTAGGTAGAAATAGAAGATACTGGGCAGTATCTGGCCCCCATATAGAGGAGGTTATACACGTACACACACATACAGAGAGAGTAAGAGTGACACAGTGAGAGAGTGAGGGAGAGAGCAAGGGAGGAGAAGAGAGGAGACTGGAGGAGATGAGAGCAGAGAAGAGAAGGATACAAAAGAAAATGTTTACTTGGGAAAAGGCCAGACACCAACCACTACAGACTAAAATAAGTACAGGTCACCCTCAGGCTGCACGTAAGGTAGGAAATGGAAAACATGGAGAATCTAAGCAGTTGTCTAGGCATGTGCAAATTACAGCTGAAAAAAGCACTAATAAAAATATTTTCCAGTTTAAGAGAGATTCTTGTTTTCTATTTTAACTGTTAAAATGTTCTGTTTCTTAAAATGAGTCTGACTTTTCTCAGAATCCCATCTTGACATCTAAATGAATTATAATACCTACAGCATTTCCCTCTAACATGCTGTTCCACTGGCTGTGATCAATGGTACAGTTTTGGAAATTTCCACATTATAACCTCTAAAACACCAACAACACAACTGTCCGCTTCAGGACTACTTTTCTGCTCAGGGCACACCTGGGAACTTAGGAGCTCTCCGAACACAATCCAGAGGGTTCTAAATCTTCTTCAGTAAGCACCTGAAACGTGTGCTTCTTCACTCTTTGGAGTGGCCTTCACTTATACAACAAACTACAGAGGAACCGGATCCTTCCTTCTCTCATTTTTCCTGGCAGACATCTCAGTGTGATTTACCAGACTGAGTATAAAAGACATGAGTATAACAGATATAAAATGTAAGAATAGAGACATGAGTCAAAACAATGAGACCAAAGACACAAAAATAAAAAAAAAATTAAAAGTTCCTTGCAAACATGAACTAACTTTATCTTTGAAATATATAATAGATAATTCTGAAGCAGAAATTTTTGAAAAACCATGTGCCCGGGTTAGATGAAGGAAAAATAGTTTAGGAAACATGAAACTGTTAGTTTTTTTCCTCACTGTCTTTTAGAGCTATTTAGAGAAATCATTCATTGTGGGCAGTTCCTTTCATTTTAAAATAAAATAATGGATCCTAAACATATCTGTTTTAGGTTCCTCAGAATTTTCTTAGTGCAAGTACAGATGGTCACTTCCTTCTCCAAGCTGTGACTGCAATAGGTTTTCTAGGTGTTCCAGTTTGATGTTTGGAGTGCACTAATGCATTCTAAATGGTCTCATGCTGCCATGGCCACACTATTTCCTCTCTGACCTGCTGTGAAGAGACAGTCTATAGGGATTTAAGTGTTTGTTCTGTCAGATCCACTTCTTTATTTATGGATCCTTGTTTAATCTAGGAGTCATGTCCCCTATGATGCTAACTAGTCTTTTCTCCCCCACAACTGCTCTGGGGCAGGGAAGTTGTGAGGATCACAACATAGTCATATAGACCACCTACTGCTATCATCCCCTTGCCACTTACTGCAATTTTAAGCATTTCAGCTGTAAAGCTTTCTCTTCGGAGTGGCTCTTAAAACACAGCCTTTGGAGCTGACCACTGACTGTGCTTCGCTTACCATTCCATTTACTCAGCATATCTAAATAACACAGTAGCTCCTTCAGGACCAGTTGTAGCCAGATCAGTTTTGTCAGCTGTGTTGAAATGTTATGGACCAATAGTTTTTATTGTTGTTACTATCCTTTGCTACAAAAGTACCTAGGATGCTTTATATATAAGCAGTCTTCACCATAATAAAATAGCAGCAAATCGCATTATGAGTAATCTTAAATGCAGTCTGTCTCAGAATTATTATTTCAGAATTTCTCTTTTCTGAAAAGCAAAGAATTAAGGAACCATTATATCACATTCCTGACTCATGATGCACTTACTAAAATATTCAACTACTATAAAAGTCAAACAGTGCAGAATGTGGCACCATACAAACACTGGCAGGATCATTAGTTCACGCCAATCATAGACCATCATTTTATGCATGTTTTCTGGGAGGATTTTTAGTCTACCAAAACTTTATGACATTAAACTTAGGAATGACAGGTATGCCTGCAAAGAAGATATCACAGATACATCATAGTCATGCAAAATGAGGGCCACTGATGACTCCATGATTCTTCCCAGTGAGAGAACAGCGTTGTGATAGTGTAAGGAAGATGGTAACTTAATACTTAAACAATTTTCTAATAGTCTAGAAGGCTGAACATTTGCTACTAAGTGCTCTCTTATTGGCGTGCAGATAGCTGGCCCCTCCCTTGTTCTTACATGGCCTATCCTCTATATATAAAATTCCCTGGTGTTTCTCTCTGTGAATCCTCATCGAACCCCAGTTTCTGGGTCAGAGCCAATCATAATGACACAATTTTAACTTAACCATCATCACATCAAAGACGTTATCTCCAAACATTAATGACATTTTCACCATTAGTGAAAAATCATCCATAAATGAACATTTCATATTTTAGTCTAGTTTGCCCTAAATAAGCAAGAGGACAGTAAAAATAAGGGGACAGTGGCTTGAAAATCTAAAACTGACCAGTGAATTGCCTATCGATGCCCTCCTGATATAAATGCTATGGCCATAACAAATCACTCTCTGATTGGATGAAAGTCATAGCCAGCCCAGTTATTAGGCCAAAGAGCCCACAGCTAGTTAGGTCATCTGCTCTAGAAGAAAACATACTATCATTATTGTCCTAAATTGACACATTATCAAACCAATTTTTAAAGTTTTATATTGATACACACTAATGCATCCCTCATCAGAGAGCTTTTCTCCCAGTAGATTGTGATTAAAATGGAGGTGCCAAATTTGTGAACAGGCAGCAAATGAGTGACTAGAGAGTTAAAAGCCCTGAATGGAACACCTAGACCACACTACATGCTTCAAGGATCATTGCAGAAAGGGGGCATAAACTTTTTGGAGAGTCAGAGACAGTGGAGAAATACAGCAAAAGTGTTTTCTGCATACGAAAGGGCAGTCCCACATGTGAACTCACAGTGACTCAGATTGCATGTACAAGATGCTATAAAATCAAGGCAGCCAAAATTCCAGCATGGAAGTCAGGGTGAACGAAAAGATTCTGCCGCCCCCAGCTGTGGACCTATGGGCACTAGACGATTGTTGGAAAAGGAAGAGATTGTTTTCTTCAGCATGTAGTCCTTGTGAAGCTATGAATCCACCTTCAGACTGCCCTACACCTGTGCCTACAGTGGCTCTACTAAGTGGGTCTTGGATTGGCTGCTATCCTCCACTTTCTTTTTCAGAGTGCTAGGATTAAATTTGAATACATGTGGGGTTCTTTGAAACTTTTACATTTTTTCAGTCCTTAAATGCCATTTGTATTCAGACTAAAGCTGTTACTTCACAAATTTTTGAAGTTAAGTTACTTCTAACACCCTCAGATCCCTAAGATAAATTATAGGGGAGCTATCAGTTTCTTAATTTGATAGTGAGAATACTGCATATCTGAAAATTACATGAAATACAACAGTGATTTCTACTCCAGACTTTGTATAGGATGCAATAGCTCTTGATAACCATGTGCCTATTTATACTATGTTGATGTAGGTCACCATGCAAAGTTTGGATGACATATATGTGTGGGTGTGTGTGTGTGTGTGTGTGTGTGTGTGTGTGTGTATACACATATATATATATATGACATATACATGAAAGAGAGAGAGAAGTGGTTAGTAACTATTTACATATATAAATAAACATAATTTTGGAACTAAAATGTCATCTACTTAAGGCATATAGCTATCCTTTAATTACTTAACATTTCAGATTTTCATATTTTCCTCAGTTGCTATTTACTTCCTACATCTATTCTCACCACCCCTAAAATAAGTTAGCTTCAATCCATTTATGGTAGAAGCTGCATTCCAAGTTATAGGACATTATAGGACGTGTGATTTCCTAAGTTAACTTATTGCTCCCTTTTAATTGCAATGAATCTCTGCTTTCATCAGACTGCTTAATGTAAATACTTTTCTTTATTAAATTGAACACTTGAATATCTTTAGACCAGAGCAGAGATAAATAAATAAACAAATAAATACAAATCATTTAATATTGAACATGAAATTAAGCATTTGATTTATTTCTTATAAAAAACTTAAGTCTAGCTCATTTGTTACTCAAATATAGAAAATACTATCCTTTGCTACAGATCAAAAAGATGTAATGTAGGAAAGTGAGGTCATATATCTATTTCAAAAGCTGCACAATCATGTCAATGGAGGTGGCCCAGTGAATGAAGCATTAACCTCACAAGCATGAAGACCAGAGTTTAGGTCCACACATACCACATATAAAGCCAGGAAAGCAAAGCAGCCAGCTGTGAGCTCAGCTTAGGAAGGAGGAAAAATGTTTGCTCATGGCAAGCTGGACAGTACATTAAGTAGCCTCCTCATTAAGCAAGAGACGCTTCCACAATAAAGAGGAGAGTGGTGGTGGAAGACATCTGCCAGAAAATTTGTACCTTCACACACACACATGAGCACACCATACACACACCACACATACATGCCATACACACACATACATGCACAGATGAAAAGAGAAAAGGTAAGAAACAAGTCACACATAGATATGTGTTAATATGTTTACAGTACTATATTAGTTACATATTGACATATTTATTAGGAACCTCCTTACATATCAGTAATATTCTGACTTTTCTAAGTTCACAGTATAAAACAAAGAACAAAATTTCTAATAACACTATATTTTGATAGTTTATACTTTCCCAGCATCTATATATAATTTTAAAAACCTTCTGAATTAAGTTTAGAATTTGGGAAGTTGCTTTTGAGTGATGAGAAGCAATGCCATCCTAATCTACAATTGAATTGTTTGCATATGAAGGCCCAGTTTCCATATTTGTCCACATCTGATTCCTCATAACTATGGCCCAGAGTTCTTGGATATGTCTTATTCTGAACTGCTTTGAAGGATAGACCTTGAGCTCCAGTAGGTTCTGTGCAAAACATATGTTTGGATACAAATTCGACCGTTTTTCTTCTCTACCGAACCTTGTAATACTGTGATAGAAGAGGTCAAGTGATATTACAATTACATCTGTCTCAGAACCCATGCTGTTAATGAGAGTTATGATATCAGGGCAACTCCTGGCTGTTATACTGTAAATTACGCTACAATGGCAGTGTGTTTGGATCATTGGTGATGAATCAGTCTAGGGAGGGAGCCATGTGACAAAGAAACAGACTACATTAAGAGCACTTTAACTTCAGAAGTTTAGAATCTCAGGAATAAAAAGGATAGCTACCTGTTACCCAAGATAACAAAAAATAAATAAAAATAAATCCCATCTTTGTCATGTATGCACTTAGAAAAATCATAAATGTTGTTTTAACTTTGAATGATTGCAGAAGTTTGTCCATCTTATTTCTTAGGCTATCAATACAGCTTGATTACAAGTCCCAACTACTTTTTTCTGGATAAAAATTTAGTTTGCTTTTCATTTTATCATATGTGGTAAATAATCTAATGCATGGATCTATTTCATATTAGAGATACCTTTATGTTTCTTAATGAACAAAAGTAAGCTCCAGCTATCCAAGGTACCTCGAAGAAAAAGAGGATATAGAAATCTGCCTTGTGATATTACATACTTGGTGAAATATGCAATTCTAGTGAAAAATTTAGTGTATTCAGAGATCGCAAAGTTTGAAAGCAGATCAATCTACTTCCCTCAAAAAATTAAATATTTCTTTCAATAATTATTTCCTGGGAAGTCAAATGAAAAGAGCCTTGTTACCTTTCAGTTTGCCCTTGGCTAGTGTGGCATGCATTAGCATTCTATCAATGAGTTTCAATTGCTCCTACACTCTTAGAGCACCATTTCATTTCATCATCAGGAAGAATATTATATTCCTACCACTGTCCTTAAGCACTAATCTCAAGGAGCATTTTACTAATTCAAAAATCTATCATGATTCATGATATGTCTACAACATATGTAAATAAAATTCCAGAAATTACTATATAAAATATGAAACCAAAACCATTTCACACTAACTTTTGGATCTATAAAGATGTGAGTAATAATATATAATTCATTTTTCTATTGAGAGGTCTTAAACCGTATTGTAGACATCATTACAATCTGAACATTTCCAGTGAATACTTAAAATGTTCTGATTTCAACGAGGCAAGACCCTTATTTCTTAACAATGTTCAACACATACGGCAGTAACTCATTACCATCAGACTCTGATGGACAGGCTGAAAAACATGGACACATACAAGGTCTTGGCTACAGTCAGCATGTCACAAAACAAAATAAAAATATAGGACAGACATTTGAACAAAGTCAGGGTAACAAGGTTGAGGGAGAGCTAAGAAAGACAGGCTTTAACATAATCAGAATACACTATAAATATGTATGAAACTGTCAAAGAATAAATTCAATAAGATAAAAAATATTGCACCTTTATTCAGTATATGCATCCTAACTGAATGATAAAAATGACACTGCAGAATTGTGACTTGATGCGGGAGATCTCTAAGGTATTTATTTCAATTATGAAACTTTGCATATGGTAATGTCATTTGAATGGCACCATCACCAAAGGCTCACATATTTTAACACTTGGTCCGTAACTGCATGTACTGATTAGGAAGATGTGGAAGATGTGGCCTTGTTGGAGAAAGAATGTAATTGGAGCTGGGCTTCACAAGCTTAAAAACTAGAGCAATTCCAATTTGCATTGCTCTGGACTTGCGGTCATAAATGTGAGATTTCAACATCCTGCTCAATAAACTATTTTTTTTTAAGTTGCTTTGGTCATAATGTTTTATTGCAACAACAGAAATGTAGTTAATATGGGTAGCTTATATAATTAAAATAGTTTATTTCTTTAAAGCACATGCCAGTTGTGTCAGATCCACCTTTTAAAAATTTACATTATGAAAGTTGAAACAAAGATGGCCTAACCACTAATCTTGTTCTTTCTATGTAGTGCTGCTAATGGCTAAATCTGATGAGCCTAAAATCATTGCAGTGAAAAGAAATCCTATCATCTTTGAGATATTTTCTCTTTTATTACTCAAGCTGAATCACCAGTATGATTTTGCTAATACTAATGCCCACGTATTTACTTTACTACTTATAGAAAATCTGAATAATTGCTTTAATAGTTCTTTCCTTCAAATAGTGACTACGTTTTCATTCTCTTACTCATTTCTTAATATATGTATTCTGAATAATGATCAACTTTAAATATTCTTGTCATTTTATTCTACTTGTTCACATGTTTCTTCTGATTAAAAAATAGTAAAATTGAATGGAAATGGTAGCATTAGCATTTTGAGCAATATAGCACAATAACAATGAGTTATCCCACACTCTATTGCCAATTTCTAGTATGAATTATGGGATTTACCAGTCTGGCACTGTTGAGGTAATTGTTTGTGTGTATGTACATATATATACATACACAGAAAACACACAGAATATCTGAGGCTAAGTAGGCTGGGCTCTCTAATGAAGACACTGCAAAACTGTGGAATCCTAGCATTTTTACTATATATTATAAGCAGGATAGATAGACAGCTTTAGCTCTTCTGAGTAGGAATTGTCTATGTAGAAGCAGTCTTCAGACCATGAGCATCCAGGGGAGCATTTTCTGCTCACACTTTCAACATTCAAACTTACCCAGGAGGAAGGGCTCTGCTATTTCTGAGCCTAGATGGTGGCAATTGGGGGAGGCTTTGAAATTTTCCCATTGGTCTAAAGCTTTGGGATCCTTCACGTGGCCATGGCCCTGTCACCAGCACACATCCTGTCAGGACATCACTCACTAAGGCTTCCTTTGCTCTTTACAGTTTTCACTGTAACATCAGCCAGCACAATCAGTCTGGCATTTCAAAGACTCTTCGAACCATCTTCTAGTCTTCATTTGCAACAAAAATAGTTAAATGGGCCCAAGGGGAATATAAGAAGTGGCTTGAACTCCAAAAAGTGTATTTTCAACGCCTGAATCCATCAGAGAGTATGCTTCGAGTCACTCTTGTTTACACTTGAGATAACTAATATACTGTGACAAGGCCCCATATCTTCTCAACTACACAAGAACTATAATAAATATTTAAATGTCTGTCTTCACCATAAAAATAGTATTATTATTATTAATTCATATTACATCTTGATTGTAATCCTCTCAGTCTCATCTCTTGACCCAACATTTGACAGAATTTATCTAAAAAGAATCCAGGAATGAATTCCACATATTAGTTTTCAAAATAAATATGGAATGCATAAGTCTAGTAGCCTTGCAGATTCTTCCTCCCAAAGACAAAAGAATTTCTGAAGGCAACATGTAACAGGAACCTCCCACAATAAAGCATTACTTTTTAAATAATTATTGTCTGTAAAATATATGATTTTAGATTAGTTTTCAGTCACCAAATAATGTAAGGGATTTAGTTAGGACATTCAGCACACACACACACAGACGTAACCTGGATCTATTAATCTGTATTCCTTTGGATTTACCTATTTTTGCTAACACAATTAACTCTGGCATTTTTAATAATCTTGGTTTTTTATTTTTTTCAGAGATTTCTAAATCAACAGGACATTTCAGACAGTTTGAAATAATTTTTATTTGTACTTTCATTAAAGACGAGTGGCCCTATTTTAAGAAATCAATTAGCTAATATTTGGGGGGAAACCTATGTAATATTCACAAATTGAATTTTTTCTATCTGTTTCGAAAGATAATTTATCCTAAATGCAAACCAGTGTGACTAAATTATATAATTATGTGATCATAGCTAAAGGAAAACATTACTGAACTTAAATATGCATACACGGTTATGTGGCTGTTTTCTCCAGATTGAAGCATTCCCTCCTGGAGACGGAAGGAGGCTTAGCAGACGCACACAACCCACAGGAAATTACGACATCCATGTCCAAGAAAAGGTCACTAGTCATGAGCCACTGTGCTGTGGTTATTATATGCAGTAAAGGATGACTGGTACAAAGAAATACTCCTCAGTGATCACGGCAAGATGTGTGGAGAAGGCGAGTGACTCGGCTTCCCTCAGCTTCACTACACCCTTGCTGGGTTAGGGCTTGTCTGTATGAAGCTGCCACCTATACCGATCCCCTTACTCAAGATCTTTTAAGCAACTCTATTCAACCTACCGATCACACACACAGACTTGGGAACCTTCTTTTGGTCTACTTTGCCCTCTCTGTGTAGTCTAAATATCACTAGTTTCCTAAGGAAAAGATCTGGGCCAGACCAAAGAAACTAGGTTAGCAAATCTGAAAAAGAAAGAGAAATAATGTAGGAAATGTATCTGTCATTGTATAGGAAAAAATCAACTTATAAAATTTTGTTGTATATGATTTTAAATATATTACCTCACAAACATTACATGAATAATTACATTCTTGTTCTTTTTTCTCATACTACATAATATACTTTAATTTTTTCTTGGATCATATTGCTACAGTCTACCTATTAAAATTAAATACATTCCATTAACCTATACTTCAGAGTCCAACGTCTACAGAGCTCTAAACTTAGAAGCTAAGTATAAATTAAAATTCTATTTTGGGAATCATTCATAAGTACATGGCATGTAATCTTATGTCATTACTTTTCCTTCCACTTAAAAAAAACCTTAGGCCATTTGATCCACTGTGTTCAGCTAAGTGTCTTGCACAGCTGGTCTAATTTCAAGTCCTAGAGAACATTTCTCAAAAACATTTCCAGGCACTCATAGTATACCATTGATTCTGTTTGATACAATAAATACCTTGGAAAATTGTAAGTCATCATAAACCACCTAGTGAAGACAAAAATATCCAGCACTCTCTAAGACAGTTAAATGTATCTCAGAAATGTTCATATTGTCACACACTTGTCTTTTAAAATAAAAACATGAGTGATGAATAAAATTTCTATTAAAGAGAAGCAGATTATTGTCTCCTTGTATATAATTAATACAAAATAGTACTGAGTTGCTTAAAAGTATACATTCAACATTGGTAGTTTGGTAAAGTATATCTAATAAAATTCTAGATCAATAAATAGTAGCTTCCTGCCAGAAAAAAAGAAGAGAAATAAATGTGCTTTACCTCATTGCATTGATATAAAAAACCTAGAAATATATTAAACTCCATACAACTCATAAATATTAAAATTATGGTTGTTTCTTTTTAATTTTTTTATTAATTTATTCTTGTTACATCTCAATGTTTATCCCAACCCTTGTATTCTCCCATTCTTCCCTCCCTCCCATTTTCCTATTATTCCCCTCCCCTATGACTGTTCCTGAGGGGGATTACCTCCCCTAGTCTATGTTCATAGGGTATCAAGTCTCTCCTTGGCAACCTGCTGTCCTTCCTCTGAGTGCCACCAGGTCTCCCCCTCCAGGGGACATGGTCAAATGTGAGGCACCAGAATATGTGAGAAAGACATATCCCACTCTCCACTCAACTGTGGAGAATGTTCTGACCATTGGCTATATCTAGGAATATACCCAGAAGATGCTCCAGCACACAACAAGAAAATTTGCTCAACCATATTCATAGCAGCCTTATTCATAATAGCCAGAACATGGAAACAGCCTAAGTGTCCATCAGTAGAAGAATGGATAAAGAAACTGTGGTACATATACACTACGGAATACTACTCAACTATTAAAAACAAGGAATTCCCGAAATTTGTGGATAAATGGATTAAGCTAGAAATGATCACAATGAGTGAGTTAACCCAGAAGCAGAAAGACTCAAATGGTATATACTCACTTATATCTGCATACTAGCCCAAGGGGCATGTCCCATGAAAGCCTTCACTTACCAGGAAAGTGGGACAGAGGGGAGGACATCCTATTGGGACTCTAAATGAGAGAAGCATGAGAGAATGGCAAAGTAGAAAGATCCAGAGGGTCCTAGAAACCTACAAGTAGAACATTATGATAGGCAGATTTGGGCCCAGGGGTCCCGCTCAAACTAAGGCACCAGCCAAGGACAATACAGGCGGTAAACTTTAAACTCCTACCCAGATCTAGCCAATGTTTGTTTTAAATATGAAATTATGGAAAATTATTTTGTTATCAGGAAATTCTACTGTATTCTGTTAAATCTCTAGTTTTATAATCTCTTTCTCAATTTTAAGTGTTTAGAAAGCCAAAGACTGATAAACTAAGGCAAACAGAATATCTTAGCTAAAGTATAATAAACATTTCAACAATGGCTCTGAAAACATAAACTACTACATTTAATTTTAAAATGTATGGCTCTCGTTGTTTATACACTAATGATTTTCAGTTTTTATAATATCTTGGTAAAATATAATCATTAAAACATAATGTATTAGTGAGTACATTGTACATCTTCCACTGTTTGTATGTGTGATTCTATTAGTTACAGCATAGGTAGATTAGCACGGAGAAAGCTTGCTCTAATATCTGAGAGAACAGACTATGTTCAAAATATCACTTTGCTGCTCTGCTTGTGGACAGTTATGCACAGGAAGGAAAACTCTCTGGACCAAACATTTTTCACTCAGTAACCAGAATGTCACAAGGGAGACCAGGGCAATACAAACAACAGACCATTCCTGTAATTGAAAGTTCCTGTGCATCCTCTCCCTAAGTCACTTTAGGTGGCATAGATGTCCCATTTAGAGCTGAGCACACAACAGTCTCTCATCCTCTGAACACGGTGAGTCTCTCTGTTTTAATAACCATACATTGCAAAAAAAAAATATTCCTCAAGACACCAAGTCTGGGAATAAATTGTTTCTATATGAGGAGATAGATTTCAGATTTCAAATTCTTGGTTAATTTTCACTTTTTGTCATTTGACATCCTGATTTAGAGAAAAGGGATAAGGAGATCGGTGAGGAGAGGATCTAGCCATGACCCTCCTATCCCGCATCCCCTTAGGCACATTTATGGGAGTCAGGACTGCTCACCATACCCTGGAAGCCAGATTCTAACTACAATCTATGCCTCTTCCCTTTTTAGAGAAGCCTTCCAGAACTTGATGGCTTCTTTGCCCAGTTGGCTATATTTACCGCCTGACACTTTGCTACACTATAATCCCATTGCCTCTTAGCAATCCTCAGGCATTCACAAAAGTGAAACTGGGCTGTGTGAAAAGCCAGTTATCTTTTGCTATTTTTGCTAGAAATAATTACCATTTTGACAGTTAGTTAAATGACTTCATCAGCAAATCCTTTTCTGTCAGTTGGATAAGAGGGACAATTTACTGTTGAAGAGCTCAAGGAACATTTTAAAATGCAAAAAAAAAAAAAAAAAAAAAAAAAAAAAAAAATTGTCCTGATATAGTAGGGCATTCGGCTAGGGATGGAAGTAATAATTTTAAATTTAAATTTTTCAATTACATTATATGTGCAAATGTGAGGTCTTTTTAATTTTTCCTCTTATATTGATAATTTCATAGATGCACATAATGTGTTTTGATCAAATCAAATCTATTGCCCTTTAGTTCCCCTTAAGTCCATCTTCTATCCATCCCACCATAGTTTTTCACTCCCAATGTTATGTGTTTTGAGTTTGTGTGTATGTGTGTGTGTGTTTAACCCATTAAGTACAAATAGTGCTGCCTATATATGCATAGGTGTATGACCCTTTGAGTGAGTATGGTTGGCTTTCAGGTGCCCTATCCTTGAAGAAGATTGACTTTCTCTCCCTAGCAGTCATCAACTGCCAATAGTCATAGAAATGAGATTTCATGAGACCCTTACACCATCCGAACTGGTGTCCGAGCTGTCTTGCTCTTGTGTGGATCTAGTGCATACAATTTAACTTCTTTGATGCCATGCAAACAGTGATGCTGCCGTGTAAAACTCTGCTAGAAAAGGTTGAAGTCTGACATCCCTGGATAGCTGTTTGTGTTCAATCTATGATGGTGGATTCTCTTTTTCTCTATAAGAAAAAAGGTCTTCTCTAAGGCCTAAAGGAGGCAATACCACCATTTTTTTTTTAAATTAGGCTGACTTGCTGCATTTTGAATCACGTTGTAAGGAATAATGTAGCAATGTTAAACTTTTTAAAATTTCACATACATAATCAAAGCACTAAAACAGATCCATGAAAACAATTAACTTTGCCCATCAGTGAACACTCTTCTTTTGTGTAAATAATAGTACTATCTCCATTGTGCACAGAGTTAGCTGTGTTATAAATGTTCCACTCTAAAGACTGATTTTAGAAGAAAGACAAAGCCAATGTAGTTACCACCAGTTGTTCCACAAAAACATGGGAACTTTTGACTTATTTAACAAGTATTGAGATAAGTAAAAATAGCCACTTTATGCCTAGTACTTCTGACAATGTATTAATGCATAAACAAACTGAGGAGATTTTCAAATACATTTTCTTAAAAATAAAAGTTAAAACTGCCTAAGTTAAACCACAATGAGAAAGGTAAGAATTATTTCCCATGCATTTACAATCATATCAAAAGAATGGCATCTATGTGAAAAACATAAGTGAGGAGCTAATTTTAATGAACTTGGTTTTCATAGCCCAGCAAAGTTTAAAGACGGAGAAATTTTTGAGAAAAAAACTTTGGATAAAGATGTATTCAGACTTTTACTTTCTTCCATACACAAAAACTAATATTACTTGAACATATACAAATGTTAATTCAAAACCATAAATCTTCACGACAAAAATCATGCAATATATTTGTGCCCTTGGTGGCAGTAGGATTGCCTACACAATATCTATAAAATGCCATATGTACAGAAGTCATGCTGATAAATTATACCTCATCAAAATAATTTTCCTCACTTAAAATATACTAAGGATTTAAACAAATAATGCACCAAAGAGAAAGTGTAAATGACTAAAAATCACACATTAAAAATATTCAACAAATAGATTGTGGATAAATATGAGTTGAAACCACAATAAAAAATAAAATAAATAAAGATGACTAATAAAAATCAATTTTTACAAAGATGTGGAGCAGCAGAAATTGTCATGTGTTGTGAAAGGAGGAGAAAAATTGTAACAGCACTTTGGAATCTGTTCCTGAATTTTCTTGTAAAGTCAATGAACACTGCGAATTTCATATTTGGAAATATTGTATATGCCAGGAAAATGGGTAAGTTTCTATATATTCATGATATGCATATTCTCTAGAATGCAGAGGAACAAACTATAAAATATGAGTGACTTTAAATCTATCACATGGCTTAAATGAAATTAGGCACATGCAAAATATATATAGAGAGTAATTCTGCATACATGTAAATGCCTAAAAAATGAATATACAATATAACTCATAAAAGAGGAAACTGGCTCAAAAGGGTAAAGTAACATCCTATGGTAATGGAAAATTTCTAAATTGGTCTGGATGTGGTTACACTGGCATGTATAATCACAAAACCTCATAAAGCTAAACATTTCATATTTTTCTCTTTTTTAATTTTATTTTATTAATTTATTCTTATTACATTTCAATGGTTATCCCATCCCTTGTATCCTCCCATTCCTCTCTCCCTCCCATTTTCCCCTTACTCCCCTCTCCTATGCCTGTGACTAAAGGGGACTTCCTCTCCCTTTATATTCTAATAGGGTATCAAGTCTCTTCTTGGTAGCTTGGTATTCTTCCTATGAGTGCCACCAGGCCTCCCCCATTCAGGGGGCGTGGTCAAATAAGAGGCACCAGAGTATTGTGAAAGTCAGACTCCACTCTCCACTCAACTGTGGAGAATGTCCTGTCCATTGGCTAGATCTGGGTAGGGGTTTGAAGTTTACAGCCGGTATTGTCCTTGGCTGGTGCCATAGTTTGAACAGGACCCCTGGGTCCAAATCTGCCTATCATAATATTCTTCTTGTAGGTTTCTAGGACCCTCTGGATCCTTCTACTTTGCTATTCTCCCATGTTTCTCTCATCTAGAGTCCCAATAGGATGTCCTCCCCTCTGTCCCACTCTCCTGGTAAGTGAAGGCTTTCATGGGACATGCCCCTTGGGCTAGTATGCAGATATAAGTGAGTATATACCATTTGAGTCTTTCTGCTTCTGGGTTAACTCAATCATTATGATCATTTCTAGCTCAATCTATTTGTCCACAAATTTCAAGAATTCCTTGTTTTTAATAGTTGAGTAGTATTCCATAGTATAAATGTACCACAGTTTCTTTATCCATTTTTCTAAGAACTCAAGAAATTAAACACCACCAAGCCAAATAACCCAATTGAGAAATGGGGCTTGGAACTAAACAGAGAATTCTCAACAAAGGAATATCAAATGGCTGAGAAACACTAAAGAAATGCTCAGACTCCTTAGTCATCAGGGAAATGCAAATCAAAACAACTCTGAGATTCCATCTTACACCCATCAGAATGGCTAAGATCAAAAATTCAAGTGACACAACATGCTGGCAAGGATGTGGAGAGAGAGGAACACTCCTTCATTGCTGGTGGAAATGCAAACTAGTACAGCCACTTTGGAAATATATCTGGTGCTATCTCAGAAAAATGGGAATAGGGCTTCCTCAAGACCCAGCTATTCCACTCCTTGGAATATACCCGGAAGATGCTCCACCATGCAAGAAAATTTGCTCAACCATTTTCATCGCAGCCTTATTCATAATAGCCAGATCATGGAAACAGCCTAAGTGTCCCTCAGTAGAAGAATGGATTCATATCTTTCTTTCCATTAAAGATTAATTGCTAAGTGAGAAAGAAGGGAATATCAGTGTGAGCTGAGGGTGTTACTTCATATTATGTGAAGTGGATAAAAGCTTAAAATGTGTATTAACATGTAAGTTATAATGGGACCAGAATACATGCATTGTAATATTGAGAGAGATGAGCATCCATTAATAATCTTAAAGAGAGTGAAGTAGTCAAATGCAAAAGAAAGAAGGGGTAAACAAGGAGAGAAACATTCGAGAACTGCGTAGCTCATCACGCCAATAGGAAAGCAACAGGGCCTGTCATAATAAACCTCCACTAGGTATGCTCTCTGCCTTTTCCACGTGCCCTTTTATACTTGAAATTTTATTTTAAGGCCTCTCTGCTTCTTTTAATCTGTCCCTCAGCAAACTGTTACCTCCCAATGTTCTATATCCTTTCTTTTTTATGCCAAAGCAATGGTGAAATTATTTGATATCTGAATTTGAACCACAAGTCACATACCCTAAAACTTCCATGATTATCACACTATATTCATGTTTCATACTATGAATGCTGAATGACCTATAACTTCTCTTTCAGTAACATGGTAGTACAAGAATTTCCTCTACTGTACTTGAAGCATGGTAAGCTTGGCACCTGAATATCCATGTATACAAAAAAGCTTGCTAAGGCAGTCTTGTGAGTTTTCACTAGCGTTGACAGGATCACCAGATGTAGAGGCATTGCTTCCATTTTATGGAGCATTTTTCACTGTGATTCTCTAGTCACGTCTATTGACTTTACCCTCTACAAATATGAAGGATACGGGATAAGCGTAAGGCACCTAGTTAAGGTAGGAAGCTGGTCAAACACGTTCTCACTGAAGTATAGAAAAAGAAGGAGCAAACACTCCCTGCTTGAACATCTTCAATTGTAATTCAAATATCAGAAGGGTTAATATACATGGAATACATGTCTACTCTATACCACTGAATGGGTCCTTTTGGAAAATCTATTTCAATTATTTTAACTCATCCAAGTTATGAGTTGAGTGTTTAACTATTAAAGTGACTGTGACAATTCTGGCTTGAGTGAGGCATTTTTTTTAATCTAATAAACAGACATCCAATTCCATTTCTAAGAGAATTGTTTGGAACTATAGCATTCTCAAGATTTCTTCTGTTTTTACCTTAAAGCAATTTAAATTGAGGGCTATTTACTTCAGTCTACAACACTGAGGACATTATTCAGTTTATCTGCACTGTTTGAAATTACTTTTGGAGACAGAGGACATTTACAGTGACCTGGCTTATTTTTAAAACTTGTCAATGGTAAGAAATACATCTGACTTGTAGTTGAAACATGCCTTGGCTTAAGAGAGCCCCTGGCTATCTCCACCATCTATTTATGACTAAAATGCACTCTCCATTTTATTATGCTTTTACACCCACAAGAATTTTTAATGTTGCTTATAATACATTTTATGATAATTATTATATTATCTTTAAATTCCAAGTGAGAAATAATCATATTGAAATTTAATTATTTGCCTACATCAATTGTCATCAAAAGAATAAAGCTGAACGACATAAGTAGTTATTTACGTAAACACATTCCACAGTGAAAACTTAAAATAAGCAAGTAAAATTGAATTTGCACATGGACATGAAGGTAATTAGCACACTTAAGCAGTCCTGTAATATCAAAGGGTCAGGATATAAATAGCAATCGAGCTAAATTGATTACTATGGAAGTAAAAGAAGAAAAACTGTAAATGAAATTCAGCTGAAAGAAACTTGTTAGGCTGCATAACAAATATCAATCTATCTAAATTGATTGCTGGGGAATAAGAGCATTTACAAGGCAATCAGAAAACCCTAAGCCTGTGCAACATAAAATCACCCGAATTAGAGAACACACCAATTACTGAGCGACTAACAAAACAAGACCTCACCTTGGACCTGGAATATTTACTTGGAGATAAAGTGAAGTATGAATTCACCTTTGTCATTTCAAGGGGAAGAGACACTGACAAAGAAACCCACCTACTTAATGGCCTCCGTGCCATTTTCTGCCTTTTCAGTTCTAACTAAAGCGATATGACACATGCCAGAAACTCTGGTCTGCCACCACTGTTTTCTTTCATCAGGCTTAGAAAACAGAAGATTGAACAGTAGTCAGCCTAAGATAGAAGAGACAGGTTTCACCTTCCTTGATCTCTTGTGGAAAAGAAAAGCTACCGTGGTTAATCCTAGTGAAAAAGAAATCGTTTTAGGGTGTACAAGGAGGGAGCAATTTAATATGGCTTCCTCCAACTGTCCTTGCAGCATTGGCCTTTAATTGGCAATCAATATGTATTTTGGGGTTAGTCAACAGTTACTTGCAAGTTGGAGCTTCTTAAGCTTTTGATTATTTCAAATTGGCACCATCTGCTTGTGTCTTTATGAACATGTGTGTATGTGTGTGTATATCTGCCTATATGTCTGTGTGTGTATGTGTCTATATGCATACATACATATAAATATAAATTATAATAGGGTCTTTTGCATTTACCAATACCATACCTTTCTAGAAATAAATTGAAGTGTTCAGAAAGAAACAAAATTGTACATACTAAATCCATAAGGCAGTGCTCATCCAAAGATGTGTTCTTGTTTTCAGTCTGGCATTATCCTCATCACCATACAACCTTAAATAATGGGTAAATTAAAATGTATGTATAAACAAGGAACAGTCCTTCTGGTTGACAATGTATATGTACATGCATATGAATAAATAAGGAACAAAACACATATGCTGAAATGGATAAAGGAAGTACTCTACAAAAGGGAACTGCTAAAAATGATTGTCAAGAGCAACAAAAACTTGGAATTATTTATTAAAACTCCACCACTGTTATATATTTCTCCTTCACAACCTTAAAGAATTCAAAAGTGAAAGCTTGCATATGATGTATGGGGGATATAGATTAGACAAGAAATCTTTCGGATCTTTCACATGAAAGAAAAAGAAGGAAGACCTTAGTTCTGAATCAGAAAAAAATGATGAATGTTGTCTATCTATGAGGTTGTGAATAACATTGAAATATCTGCTACTTGGAGCCTTTGCTTTGAGTGACTTTGCCATGTGAGTCCAATTATAGAACTGTGATCTTTTTTCCCTTTTTTATTAAGTTTATTTATGTATTCACTTTACATCTCAAACACAGCCTCTTCCTTCCTCTCTTCCTCATCCCACTCTCCTACCATCTCTCCTGCCCCCAACTAAGACTACACTTCTCAGAAAAGGGGATACCTCCCATCAGCCCACCTCAGCACATCAAGTCATAGCAAGACTGAGCAAGTGAGTCTGCTTCCACTGATGTAAGGCAAGGCAGTTCCCCTAGGGGGAGATGATTCACAAGCAGACAACAGAGTTCATGTCAAAGAGCCCTGGCTCAATTTCCTAGGTGATCTACATGAACACCCAGTGCCCATCGGTTACATATGTGTAGGAGACCTAGGTCCAGCCCATGCATGATCTTTGGTTGGCGCTTCAGTCTCCGCAATCCCCATGGGCCTAGGTTAGTTGACTCGGTTGGTCTTCTTATGGAGTTCTATCCCCCCCTCACCCTACCACACTTCCACAAGGCTCCTGAAGCTCCTCCTCCTGTTTGGCTGCTAGTCTCAGCATCTGTTTAGATCTGCAGCCTCTCAGAGGACTGTTATGCTAGACTGTTGTTTGTAAGCACAGCCGAATATCATTAACAGTGGCAGGGGTTGACTCTCTACTGTAGGCTGGGTCTCAAGTTGGAGCAGTCATTGGTGGGCCATTTGCTCAATCTCTGTTCTACAATTGTGATGAAGACATCTAGGCACACAATTAATTATCTTGGGTTTTGTTATGAAACTGGAGTATGCCTAGCCTATTATCTGGAACAGAATCTATGGTAATTGATCATTTCTAAGTCTTCATTGTGATTAATCCATCAATGTGAAGTCAAAGTTTGAGATTTGCAATGCATGATTCAATTAAGAACACGAGACCCACAGTTTCCTGCTTCATTCTAAAATCTTGTCTATGGTTTTACCAGGAGGAAATAATTAAGCTATAAGAACTTTATTGTCCTGTATTTTCTCTCTCCCTAGCTTTCTCTAGCTTTTATATCTCACTCTTACCAGGTAAAAAGTGATTCAGAGAACTGTAAAACATCATCTAATTGATAGTAAAGTGAATGAAGATAATGAAATAAAGATAGTTTGTTTTATCGTATAGAACCTTGGGATAGATAGTAGTTTTTCTATTTCTGATTTTTCCGGTTAGACATACTGATAATGGATATTTTTTTTTATAAAGAACCAATATTAATCCCATGAAATAATGAACTTTACAGAAATATCACTTAAAATCTCGGAAAGGTGACAGTAATTAAATGACATAACAAAATGAATTAATAATATAGAATAGAAAATAATTCTCTCATTACCTTAAGTTTGGAGAGCAAGATTTCAGAATAAAAATAAAATGAATGTATTTAACTTGATATACATTTTAAAGCTTAGATTGAAATAGTGACTTTTAAATATTAAAGGAAATATTGTTATGTTCTATATCTAGTAAATTATATTTAAATGTAGTTAATTTTCTCATTTTAAGAAAAAGGTCCATTAATTCATAGTTATTCTCTGTTTTGAGAACAATTAGACAAATTTGAATAAAAATAGCAAAAGAGGCCACTAATAATTTGAAAAAGTAAATAAAAAATGTATGGATATTATACATGAAATAGTAACAAACTTATCTAATGCCAATTATTTATTTCCACTAATACTTATGAACAACCTTGTAAAACTTACATGATTGTTTTAAACTAATATTTTTAAAACTAGTAGCCTTGAGCATTAAACAGAAAGCATCATAGTTTTGTAAAATTTCTGCATAGTCCAGCTTTATAACATAACCAATCTACTTTGCACTGTAAACTATTAGCATTAGTTTAATACAGTGAAAGCTAAGTTTGGTGAGCATGTAAAATACAAAAGATACACATATATGCTTCATACAAACTTATATTTGCATTATAAATAGTAGATCAAATACCTGTATGAATTTCCTAGGAGAATTTTATGTTCTGTAATAATGGTGATTTTCTCCTTTTCTATTAACATTATATACATGCCTGACACATAGTAAATGCTAACAAATGTGTTTAGAATGAACACATTTAATTAAAATGTATTATTGAAAACTCAATAGGATGAAATGGAAAAAGTTTTTGTATAGAAATGTCTTTAATTTAAAGAGGCTTGGCTTACACAACTCTTCAAAGATATTTCATTCCACATCCTTTTTAAAAAATCAGCTACATCTAAAAGAAATTCAATATCCATACTTTTCTTCATTTGCATTTAAATATGTTTTTAAGACATTTCAATGGTTCATCATGTATAATGATTACTTATGTTTTAAATTCTGGAATCAAGCTAGAGAACTACATTTAACTGAAGGAAAAGAATGCTCTCCAGTTATGGTAGCATGTGTTACTGTGGAGTCAAGTCGTGGATCAATTTACATATGCTTCTGAGTCGTTGTCAAACAAGTTCTGAATATCAGTAAAAACACTTTTATTTGCATGGCCTTTAATAATATCATTTTACTTGTTATAAGCTTATATTTCCTGTCAAAGAAGATGTCTCTATCAGGAAGTACCAAATGTGCTATAGAAGCATAAGGTTCTGAGTTCATATCCCCAAAAGCTAGTGAAAAAAAAAAAACACACAAAACAATCAAACAAACAGAAAAACATGAATAGCAGAACACGTCAATGAACCCAGTGCTGGTGCGTGTTTTGTGAATGCAGAGGCAAGTTGACAACTGAAGTGTATTGTTCAGCCAAGATTGTAGTAATTGATGATCATCATGTTTATTGAGCATTCCTAATTCAAAAATTAAAGGTAGAGAATGTGATGGGAAGATTGAGAATGCTACCCTCAGGCTCATATGTGTAAATGTTTAATCCCCAGTTGATGAGCTGGTGCAAAGATTAGAAGATATGGCCTTGTTAGAGTGTGTGTGTCTTTGTTAGAAAAGGTATATACCTGGGGGTGAGGTGGGGTTGAAGTTTCAAAAGCACACATCCCGTGCTCTTTGCCTGTTCCTGCATTTCTGCGTGTAAGCTCTCATGTGTAGGTTTGGAATTTGGTCAAACCTATTTTACTTTGGCTTCTTTAATGCTTATACTTCCCTTTCAACCCACCTGTACTTAGAAACTGCATTCAAGTAATAAGTTATATCTTACTTCCACCATTGTTAAATACTATAACAACTAGAGATGAGAACTTTATCTGGATATTACATGTTAAGGCATACCTGACTATAATGAGTGAGAATAAACAGTAGGTGAGAAAATAGTCATTAGAAACATGTGGAGAATAAATGCCATAGAGAGCATACAGGACGCTGCAGAAGTATTTCTACATGATCCAAGAAGTTCAAGGAAGCTAACTAGGCAGAAGCAGAATGTAAGACAGGGCAGAGGAGTAAATCAGGTCGGCTACTAAACAACAGCAACAAGACCAAGACAGCCTAGCAAAATAGTTTAATAAAGATGCGTGTTTTTGCTCTCAGTGAAAGGGAAAAGCTCTGGGGAAGAATAACTCTTGAGGTTCATCTTTAAAAAGTTGGTCACACATTGCAGTGCTTAGCATCTCAGTTGGTCATTTTCTTCTATACTGTCATCCTACATTGCTTCCTTGTCACATGCATTTTATTGTAACAAACCCCACTATGTAGCAGCATTTCAATTCACTTCCCTTCACTCTTACACACACTAGTGAAACATGCATAGCTCTGACCTCAAAGGGGAAACAGGTTATACCAGAACATTAATTAGGGTATATTTGAACATGATGGAGCCTTCCTTGGGGCTTGATGTGCTTCACTTGTGGTTCTAGAAATTTCTGGACACCAAAGCCAACACTTGAAGATGGATCTGACATTTCTGTCCACCATGAATTTAAGAATGAAACACATGGACCCCAGAGAGTCGTTTTTGAGACAAGTTTATTACAGATTCCTAGGTGGGAATATGGAAAGGAAAGAGAGTGAAAGACATGGAGAGAGCACATGAGAATATACATCCAAAGCTCCAGTATAAAGGAGGGATCTCAGGAACTAGGGCATTGGTGCTTGGCCCCACAACACCTAAGTTAAAGGCCACCTCAGGCAAGCAGCAAAGCCTCCTTTAGACTCAAAGGAAATATGAGATAGTTTACTCTGGAGCCAAAATTGAGGGGCCACGACATGCCCCTTGGGCTAGTGTTCAGATAAAAGTCAGTATATACCACTTGACTCTTTCTGCTTCTGGTTAACTCACTCATTATGATCATTTCTAGTTCAATGCATTTGTCCACAAATTTCAGGAATTCCTTTTTTTTAATAGCTGAGTAGTATTCCATTGTGTAAATGTACCACAGTTTCTTTATCAATTCTCCTACTGAGGGACATTTACTCTTCTAGAACTGGTACATAATATGTTTTCTCTTCTACTCTTAAATAAGGGCAAAATCGTTATTATTATATGGTGATTGTAAAAGAGGAGAAGAAACAGTGGATTTATTTATGCAGATAATTTTTATCTGTACCTAAATGAGCTTAATTGTTACATTATAAAAGTGATGGCCAAGACTGTTGGTTTCATAAAATCAACTTGAGACCATCAAAACACCTAAGACCTACAAAATTTCTGAGAAGAAAGTTAGTCATGAGACTGAGTAACACAATAGTAATTTTTGAATTGAATGTGTAAGACTTCACCTCACCTATATTTAACTAAAACAGAAAAACACTACTTACATAATAAACAGGACAGTCATTGAATTCTTTTCAATTTTTATAATTAAGTAAACATATTATACAAAATCAAAACAAATGAAACTTCAAGTGCGTTTATTTTTACTGTTTTCATTTTATTGTTTAAGATAATATTAAATTTTAAACATATTTTGATTGTATTCTCTGCCTTACCCAAATTCTTCCAGAATTCCTCCCCTCCCCACTCAGTAATATTAAGTTCTATCTCAAACAAGAACAATAAAATATCAAAATCCCTAAAACAATAAATAAATAAATTGATAGATAGATAGATAAAACAATACCACAAAGAACAAAACAAAATAGATTAAAAAAAAAAAAACCACACCAAACTGTAACCAAATAAAAGTATACAAAACATACTTGTTGTATGGTAGAGTGTTTCTTGGGTATATACCCAGGGGTGATATAGCTGAGTCTTGAGACAGCGTTCTTCCCAATTTTCTGAGAATGTGACAGACTGATCTTCAAAGTGGTTGTATAAGCTTGCATTCCCACCATCAGTGGAAAAGTGTTCCTCTTTCTCCACATCCTCGCCAGTATATGCTGTCACTTGTGTTTTTTATTTTAGCCATTGTGACTGGTAAGATGAAATCTCAGAGTAATTTTGATTTACATTTCCCTGTTGACTAAGGATGTTAAACAATTCTTAAGTGGTTCTCTGCCATTCAAGATTCCTCTGTTGTGAATTCTCTGTTTATCTCTATACACTATTTATTAATTGGATTATTTTGTTTGTGTTCCTTATATATTTTGAATATTAGCCCTTTGTCACATGCTAGATGGGTGAGAATCTTTTCCCAATCTGTAGACTGCTGTTTTGTTCTATTGACAACGTCCTTTGCCTTATAGAAGCTTTTCAGTTTTTCTCAACTATGTTCATAGCAGCGTTATTTGTAATAGTCAGAATCTGGAAACAATCTACATGTCCCTCAACAGAAGAATGGATAAAGAAATCATTGTACATTTACACAAAGGAACACTATTCAGCTATTAAAAACAAAGAAATCATGATTTGTAAGCAGATGAATGGAGCTAGAAAAGATCATCCTGACTCTCGTAACTCAGATCCAGAAAGACACATATGATATGTATTCAGTATAAGGAGATTTTAGCAGGATAAACACACTACAATTCACAGACCTGAATATGATAAATAACAAGAAAAATTCAAGGGAGGATTATTAAATCTTACTCAGAAGGGGAAATATAATAAACAGCAGGAGTGGTTGAAGAGCTGGAACAAGATAGGAGAGGGAATTCAGAGAGAAATGAGGGCGGAGATCAGACCTGAGAGAATGGGTGAAGGAGGACAGAGGGCCTTCAGAGTAAAGAGAATACATGGCAGAGGAATCTCTGTGACAAGCTGGAGACCTAGGACAGAGTAAACTTCTGGGAGAATATGAAGGTCACTCTAACTGAGACTCCTAGTAGCAAGACTCATGGAGACTGATGTAGACACTCTCTAACTAGATAAGACTCCTAGTGGAGCGATGGGCACACTCACCCACCCACCCACAAAAACTTGGACCCAAAATATACCCTGCCTACAAGATATGCAGGGGTAAAGAGAGAGCTGAGATTCAGGGAATGTCCAACCGATGTCTGGCCCAACTTAAGACTCATCCCCTGAGAGACAGGCAACTCATCACATTATTAATTATACTTTGCTATACTTGCAGGCAGGAATCTAGCACAGGTGTCCTCTGAGAGGCTGCACCCAGCAGCAGATCAAAACAGAAGTGGAGACTGACAGTCAAACATAGTGTGAATCATAGAGAGTCTTGTCTAAAATGGATAGATGGGCCTGAACTCGACAGGAGCTCCACAAAAAGACCAACAGAGCCAACTAATCAGGGCCAGAAGGGCTTGCAGAGACTGGAGTATAAACAAAAGACAATGCATAGACTTGATCTAGACCTCCTACAAAAATGTAACAGATGGGTAGCTCAGGCTTTATGTGGGTCCCCTAATAAGGAAAGTAGGACTGTCTCCAACATGGACTCTTTTGCCTGCTTTTTGATCACTCTTCCCTGGTGGGATTGCCGTTCCAGGCCATAGAGGAAGTGGATGTGCTCAGTCCTTATGTGACTTGATGAACCAGGGTTGGTGAGTGGGGGTGATTCCCCTTTTCTTAGGAATAGAGGAGGCAGGATGAGGATGAGGGTGGGTGGGGCCAGGAGGAGAGGAATGATGGAGCTACAGTTGGATGTAAAGTAAATCAATATATAAATAATAAGATTTTATGAAAAGGAGACAAAACAAACTTTGGATTCCATTATATATTGGTCAACTGCTCCTGTGCATGAAGCCTGCATTGGAATGGTTTATATACTCAATGTCACTACATTGGAGAAAACTGATTTTCCCTCTCTCAGCAGTTAAAAATGATAGTTCAGTTGTTATTCTTTACCCTAGTTGCTAAGTTTTCCTTCTTTCCTTCATTCATTCATACATTCATTATTTTACTATAACAAAATAAAATACAACAGAGAAAGCAGAAATTATCACACTGAAGTTAAACAGGACAAACCAACAAAAGGAAAGGAGCCCAAGAGAAGACACAAGAATCAGAGACCCAACCATTTACACATTCATGAATCCCATACAAACACTAAACTGGAAGCCATAATATAACTCTGAAGACATGATGCAGACCTCTGTTGGCTCTGAGCATGCTTCTCAGTCTCTGTAACTACACATGAGGTTGCTTAATTGATTAAGAGAACCTTGTTCTCCGGGCGTCCTCCATCCCCTTTGACTCTTACACTCTGTCTTCCTCTTCTTCCAAAGAGTTTCCTGAACTCTGAGGGAGGGATTTGATGGAGAGGTTTCATTTAGAGATGAGTTTTTCAAGGTATCTCTCTCTCTCTCTCTCTCTCTCTCTCTCTCTCTCTCTCTCTCTCTCCCTTTCTCTCTCTCTCTCTCTCTTTGTGTGTAATGCTTGGATTCTCTATATTTGTTTCCATCTTCTATAGGAGGAATTTTCTCTGATAATGTCAAGTCAATTTCTTGAATAATAGGATGCATGTTTTCTTATAGTTTATGATATCATTTATTTAGACTACAGTCTATCTTCTACTACATGCAAAATCAATTTAATGACTCAACAGTAACTTTAATTACTTAAATATATGGTTTCTACATTAAACTCCATGACAATAAAATAATTTTAAATTATGCTTAATTTTATTTCATTATTATTGTTTATTACTGCTTGAAATCTTTTTCAATTACATTTTAAATATATGCATATGTATAATTTGAAATGTATAATGTATTTTTATTATACAGACAGAACATTGAACAGTTGTATACAATGTGCATTAAATGCATCATTTGTCTCATAATATCTGATATAATTAGGTCGATGATCTTTTGTGGTCTGTAACAAAATTTTTCATGGTTAAGAGAACAGATGGGAAAGATTGGTAGAAATAAATGGCCTTGAAATGTGTGGTATAACTGGTACATGTATGAATGGTACTGATAAGAGGATTTGTTTAATGAATACTACACACTAGTATTTCTTTTGTTTCATAAGTAGAAAGAGATAGAATTAAAGCCAGGAAATTTAGATATACATCAGAAGTGCATTCTTACAGGAAGAAAGAGTGAAGTTCACTTGCAAATTTTGCAAGGACATTATCAGGATTCTGTGTACAAAGTCTGCATTCAGCCTTGATTTCCTTTACAGTCATTATATCTCTTCTCTGGTGACAACCAGCTCAGCAAACAAACCAACCACTCACAGATCCCAGCTAACTATAGGGTCCAACCCTTCGAGACTTCTGGGTCAGGAAATTCCTAAGCTAAGAAACAGCATGGTCCAGAGGCTCTCTAGGTATTTCTGGTAAGAGTTTTAAGTGATAGATCCTGAACTATGTTTTTTTTTTTTCCGATGTTTTTTTTTTCCTTTTTTTTTTTTTAATTATTATTTTTTTTCTTATTTTCTTTTCTTTTCTTTTCTTTTTCTTTCTTTTTTTTTATTAATTTATTCTTGTTACATCTCAATGTTTATCCCATCCCTTGTATCCTCCCATTCCCTCCCCCATTTCCCCATTATTCCCCCTCCCCTATGACTGTTCCTGAGGGGGATTACCTCCCCCTATATATTCTCATAGGGTATCAAGTCTCTTCTTGGCTACCAGCTGTCCTTCCTCTGAGTGCCACCAGGTCTCCCCCTCCAGGGGACATGGTCAAATGTGAGGCACCAGAGTACGTGAGAAAGTCGTATCACACTCTCCACTCAACTGTGGAGAATATTCTGACCATTGGCTAGATCAGGGAAGGGGTTTAAAGTTTACCTCCTGTATTGTCCTTGGCTGGTGCCTTAGTTTGAGCGGGACTCCTGGGCCCAAATCTGCCTATCATATTGTTCTACTTGTAGATTTCTAGGACCCTCTGTATCCTTTTATTTTGCTATTCTCCCATGCGTCTCTCATTTAGAGTCCCAATAGGATGCCTTCCCCTCTGTCCCAGTTTCCTGGTAAGTGAAGGCTTTCGTGGGACATGCCCCTTGGGCTAGTATGCAGATATAAGTGAGTATATACCATTCCCAGTTCCCTGATACTAGCGACAGTCTAGTTTTTCTAAAAGGTATAACATGGAGAAATTAACATGTTTTTCCTCTGACTTACCACCTTCACTTTTTTTCATTTCCATCTTTTTGTGCCATTAAGAGAAAGAATATTTAATTTTGGCAATTTAATTTATTGATTCAACAAAGATTTACCACTTTTTTTCAATAAAGCCCCAAATGCCCAAGCCATACCAAATCTTCTAGGAAAATAAAGATAAGCATACAGTTGCCATACAAAATATTAAATATGCAGAGTCAATTAATGCTGTCCATGAAAAATTAATAGAAGGCTTCACCAGACAGTAACTAGTATTTTATTAACATATAATCAGGATTCAAGCACATATCAACCCTTTTTGTCCTTGAATAGTCTTACTTTGTCCTTGTCTCATCACAATTTTATATTAAAAGCAATGCAAATAGATCAAAGACCTTCACATAATACCAGAAACTACCAAAGGAAATTTTAAAAAAACTTCAAGATGGAGACATATAGATGACTTCATGAGTATGACTTAGGATGTAATAACAAGAATTTAATAGAGGAATTGTATCTCATTAGAAGGTTTCTTCACAACAAATGAAACAATTAACAGAGTGGATAGATGATCTATATAATAAATGAGAAAATTTGCATCAAGAATATGTAAAGATCTCGTAGTTTTGACATTTTGGTCGCTCATGCTTTAACCTTTGGATATAATTTTTCTTCTTTCTGCAGCTGGCTATTTAACGATCTTTTTCTGTCTCTGAAAACTAAACAATTCCAGGTAAACAAATTCATAGAGACAAAATAGTTATATAATGTACCATACATAGTTGTATAACTTGAAACTTATTTGTTCCTCAGTTAAAATGTTTATATACTTGTTTTATATACAAATTTTATATATCACATAAATATATGTGTATATACATATGTAACAGTAATACTCAAAGAAGAGAGGTTATCTGTTTGAGAGTGGAGAAGCATGGGAGAGCTCAAGGGAGGGTATCTGGAGAGACAAGAAGGAGGAAAGATAGAGGGTTAGTGGGGTAATTCTATTTCAATTAAACATGTTTTTTTTTTAAATCCCCAGTAGAGAGAAAATATCCAGAAACTTAGATTTAAAATAGAGTTTTGGCATATCTTAAATGTTCACCCAAAATAAAAAATTCTGTTCTCATTTGTAGGCCAATAAAATTCTGAATATTCATACTTCTCAATTTTGTCCCTAGTAAACATGATAATCATATTAAGCAACATATTTTCATCTTTGGTAACATTTACCAATATTTGTATGAATGACTTTATCAATCTTTCTTACTCAAATTACAAACATTTATTGATTAAATGCAGCTTATATTTTGTAGAACAACATTTTCTGCATGAAATATTTAGAAGTTTATAACGAGTTGTAAATATTCTACAATGGAGACAAAGCTTGATTAATCTGTGCAATGTTTACACTGAGGGTACATTATCTTTATTTTACCTTATTTTAATGAATTAATATGGATTAATTCTCCTGTGAATAATAACACTACTGGTTATTTTTAAATATGTTGCTTTAATGAATAAATTACTCAGTGGAGAGGGTGCTTTAACTTATTTCCTAAACTGAATATACCTAGAAAATGTCTTCAGGACATATCTCCTTTCCTTCATACTCTGTCTTGCTTCTGTAATGTAAAGACAAGAAATCAAAATTCTGCATATAAATCAAGGATACTAGATAATCTCATTCCTATGAAATGGATTTTTAAGCCTATATCTCTGTTGGATCACAAAAGAAATTAAACTCTCAGCTTGAAATGTTAAACATAGCCTTAGAAAACAAGTACCTTTTCCCATTATCATATTCATGATTATTTGAATCTTGAGAAATATCAGTTCATAATATCTTTCCCACATGAAACTCACTATTTCACTCTGAATGCATCTTTGTCTACATATACAAGCCATATAATGAGTTACATTTTATAGTATATGAAATAGAGCAATGTAGAAAGCAAGAATTTATATTTCCCTTTGTTTTTTTATTCAAACTTCTTGTATTTTTTAAATCATCTGTTTTCAGGTTTAATTGCCTTTTTGACTATGAGGTAATTCCTTTTCTGGTATAAAGAGTTTCCTCTCAGAAGTATAAAACTGTGATCAGACAATAAACGGGGTGTGTGGGAGTGGTCTAGCTTCTGCCTCTCTCTAATTTCTTTTTTTTTTTTTTTTTTTTTTTTTTTTTTGTAGTTAACCATTTTTTTTATTAATTCATTCTTGTTACATCTCAATGGTTATCCCATTCCTTTATTTCCCTTTGTAAAAATAGATTTTTATTAGATTCTACATTTGCAAACAGAGGTACATTTTAGTCTAGTATATCTCTAGCTCAACAGCAAGGCTTTTCTTCCGCTCTAACGTGTCTGTCTTCTAATAACTAAGAAAAGCCTTGTCCCCGGAGTGACAGTTCTTCCTGGCGAATGCCTTTGTCTCTTTGGGGCTATGAATGAAAGTTTTACTTTCATTTTAAAGTCCCACTGTAAACTTTAAAATATATCAACATACTTGTAATTTACAAGTGAGTTTACATTATTTATATAATTTGGAAATGCTCTGTCTATTATTTCACAATGTCTTTTGTTGCATCTTCCTCTGACGTGTATTTTTTTCTTTCTTCTGAGACTTACTAAACTTCTGTATGTCACATTTTTGTCACCACGTTTCTGAGAATATACACTAGGGAAAATAATAATCTGCGATTAGCTGGAACAAGTTTCCAATTATGCCATGGAAGTGGACCGGTACTGCTACTTGTAGCGCCAACGATCTTCAGGCGCAAGTTACTTGTTAAAAGTTCCTAGAGGAAACTTTAAAGTTCCATTATTGTCATCCCACAAGATAAATTTTAACCTACTTTATTTGTATGTGGGTGAGTCCTGTTTTGGAGTTCATTGAGCTTTTAATGATGGTCTAAAATTTCATCTGTTTGCTGAAGTTCCAGATTTTGCTTCATGTCCTTTAAGCACTTTGGTCATTATATCCCAGAATCTAGGTCAACAGCTATCAAAAGACACCTCCAGGGCAAATGTCAGCTTCAGCATTTGCTTATCACAGGGATTATATTTTATTATAGTTTCTGACCTCTGACAAATATAGTTGGCTTGTCACTTCCTAAGCTGAGAGTCTAAAATGGCATTTCAAAAAATGTCATCTATCATTATGGGATGGATATGCTTATCCATGCACAGCCTTCCAAATTGCCTTATTATATGCAAATTTTATTTTGAGTCATGACTTATTTAAGACCTGTAAATAAATTATAAAATATTGAAATATATTTGCTACTTATAAATTATGTATACTTCTAATTTTCTAATCTATAAATATTAAACAATAACATTAATTAAGTATGAAAAAGTCTTCAAAACATTTATTAAAATGTAGATTATCATACAGGAAATTGTTAGAAATATTTTAATTTTGTTATATTTCATATAACCTAATTTAAGAGATGCCTACCAAAGAGTAATAGGAATAAAGAAACAAGGAAAAAGAAACCATTCTGACACAAATTCTCCTTTATTTAGCCTGAATGTTTATTTGATTATTATAACACACAATCGTTTCTAATAACCTTATAAAATTACATGGCCATTTCTAATTTTTACTTTAATGGCACTATATAAAAGTAAGTCATTAATTAGAGGCATTATTTATGGGAGATGATATGGTAGAAAAGGGATAGACCTTCTTCATGGTAATCTTTAATATAGAAAAACTGAATAAAGAACCAAACTTATTACTAGGGCATTATTACAATAACAGTACTCCCTCCATCCACCTGTGTGATCTGCAAGTAGGATTTTTACAAAGTTAGAAATATTTTATTTAGAACTGAGCATTATAGTGAGTTTCTCAATTGTAAGCTAGAATGAGTGCAACATAAAACCTCAGTAATTACATAATAATATTATTTCAGCTGTAAAATATTAAGAAAAAGCATGTTAAGCCAATTTAGTTCATCTAGATGTATTGACCTCGAAGTATTCATAAAAATGGGATATTCAGTAAGCAATGGAAGGCATGACACACAAGCTATTCATGAGGGAAACATAGTATTTCTACATAAAGAAGCTAGCTTGAAGAGGCTACCTGTGTTATTGTCTAAAAGATGCAAAATTATAAACTCTGAAAAGAGTCTAGTGTTGTTTTGAGGGTTCAGAGAGAGAAGAAGTTAGAATGTATTAAGCTAGAAAGCTTTAAGGGCATTGAAAACTACTTGTGTAATAGTGAACTGAGTAAATCAAAATACTGTCTTTATCAATATTGCAGAAATGGAAGACAGGTTTACATAATGTACTCAATTACAGTGTCATCTGGGGTAGCAAAGTGACAAAATAATCTCACTGCATTAAATATGTGAAGTAATACTACTATGTATGATATAAAATTTTGTTTTGTTTTGTTTTTTTAACACTGACCTCAGAAATCTGGAATTGAGTAGATACTATAAGGCTAAAGACCTAGTTAGTGAATATTTCCTTAAATAATATAAAATAAGAAATCTTAAGTTACTGTTCTTGGATGGAGCTTGGGGAAAGAGTGAATAGTAAGAGTCTGAAATTTGTGGATAAATGGATTGAGCTAGAAATTATCATAACGAGTGAGTTAACCGAGAAGCAGAAAGACTCAAATGGGATATACTCACTTATATCTGCATACTAGCCCAAGGGGCATGTCCCACGAAAGCCTTCACTTACCAGGAAACTGGGACAGAGGGGAGGACATCCTATTGGGACTCTAGATGAGAGAAGCATGGGAGAATGGCAAAGTAGAAGGATCCAGAGGGTCCTAGAAACCTACAAGTAGAACATTATGATAGGCAGATTTGGGCCCAGGAGTCCCGCTCAAACTAAGGCACCAGCCAAGGACAATACAGGTGGTAAACCTTAAACCCCTACCCAGATCTAGCCAATGGTCAAAACAGTCTCCACACTTGAGTGGAGAATGGGATATGACTTTCTCACGTACTCTGGTGCCTCACAATTGACCATGTCCCCTGGAGGGGGAGACCTCGTGGCACTCAGAGGAAGGACAGCAGGACCAAGAAGAACTTGATACCCTATGAGCATATACAGGGGGAGGTAATCCCCCTCAGCAGCAGTCATAGGGGAGGGGAATAAGGGGAAAAGGGGAGGGAGGGAAGAATGGGAGGACACAAGGGATGGGATAACCATTGAGATGTAACAAGAATAAATTAATAATAAAAAAATTTATAAAAAAAAGAGTCAGATTTTCTGATGCTGAAGTGGAGCATTGCACGTAAGTAAGAAAGAGAACAGGAAACAATGCTGTGACCTGGGACTAGAGCTAAACACATTGATACCTTCATGTTCAGCTGAACAAAACTACAAATATCCATATGTAAAGATGCACACAGGCCTGTGTTAACATGTATACTGGTTTAGTGATCATAGATACAGTTTCAGTTTCTGTCTGAGAGAGTTTGTGAGTGAGGAAATTCCATTAGTAGGGGCCATACTTTGTATCAAGATATTGACTTCTTTTGAGAGAATAAGAATGCCCAGGAAGGAAGAGGATTTATCATTTTTTTAGAGTGAGTTTGCTCACAATCCTCTTGATACAGTTTCCTGAGTGCTGAGATCGCAGGCTCAGAGTGGTAATTGGACCAAGATCTTTAGCTCTAATACACATCACCAACAAATCAAAAAAGTAAACAACAAGAGTAATAGAGCTTCTCGGATAAAGGCTGATTTGGAGTCTGGGTTAATTAGTGAGATGCTGTCTCAAAAGACTAAACAAAAATTGCGTATTTTTAGCAGAAGTAATGGTACAAACCCAGCATTCAAGTGACTGAGGCCAGCTCAACTACCAAATAAGTACCAGGCCCTCAGAGTTACATAATAAGCCCTACCTCAGACATTCAAATAAAAAAGGGTGGATTTTTATCTCCTTACTCTTAATATGTCTTCTCCAGGTGGCTATTTAGGAGATAATTATAGACAAATCTGACAACTACTAGTTTAGACAGACAATTACTAAAAAGTCACATTGATCTACTTGTAGATTTCTAAGGACAATACAGGAGGTAAACTTTAAACCCCTTCCCAGATCTAGCCAATGATCAGAATATTCTCCACAGTTGAGTGGAGAGTGTGATATGACTTTCTCACGTACTCTGGTGCCTCACATTTGACCATGTCGCCTGGAGGGGGAGACCTGGTGGCACTCAGAGGAAGGACAGCAGGTAGCCAAGAAGAGACTTGATACCCTATGAGAATATACAGGGGGAGGAAATCCCCCTCAGGAACAGTCATAGGGGAGGGGAATAATGGGAAAATGGGGGGGGGGGGAGGAAAGGGAGGATATAGTGGATGGGATAAACATTGAGATGTAACAAGAATAAATTATAAATAAATAAGATATACTAGACAATTTTTATGAATGAGTGTGAAACATAGTAGTTTTAAGCAGAGTCAATCTACTCATGAATAAAATTGAAAGCCTAACATTCTCAAAATTACCATAAAACATCTCAGTGTGCTCAAAGAATTAGAAATTTATCTTACTAGATGGAAAATGGCAAAAAGTAGAGATTACATAAATGAAATAATACACACACATAATTATAAACAAGCACTACTCGTGTCAAGCCATACCATTGCATAAATTGTAATATAAAAATTAATGTATAGACTTTCTGGAGATCCAATGAATTTAAATTAATAATTAGATATGACACATGTGAGTTTCTTATGTTGATGAGAGCAAAGGCATTATTGAGTTAATAATTTAACATATTAAATGTGCACACTTTAATATCTGAAATAAATACTAAACAAAGAAACTCACTGAGTAATTGAGTAGTAGAAAAAAATAGGAAAAAAAGAAGTATTAAAAGATTCAAATGATCAAAAGAAATTTGAAAGTTAAACATTTAGAAGAGGAAAAAGATAAAGTAAACTGTAAGGTGTGAGGATTGGTAATCAACAAAGTCTACTATCTCAATAAAAGTAAAGGAAATAAATTCTTCAAGTAATAGTGATTGACAAATTAAATTTTGAAACATAAGGGTTATAATTAACAGATGCTGCATAGGAAAACATTGGATAAGAAAACAAAAGGCCAGAAAATTATTTTTGAATGGGATAGAAAATAATAAAGCAATAAAAAGCAACAATTAATGCGATATTATTGATAGCAGGTAACATATGTTTATTAAAATCTCCATTAGAAATATATCCATAGTGATCTGCACCAGGAAGAAAGGACAATACAAACTCTATGACACCCAGTAAAATATTCTCAACTTGTATAAGGCAAAAGCAGGTACATCCGCAAATAGTGGGAGAGAACAGAATTAACAACAAACACAAATCATTAAACTTGTGATACATGAGGATGAGAAAATTTCAACTACTTCTACATATATTAATTTTCTTACAATAACAATGAATTGTCAGTCTTAAAGTAGAGTAATGAGAATTCTTCATTGCTAGTGAGAATGTCAAAGAGTAATCCATAGGGAAAATCATTTTATAGTTACCTAACGTTTCATAATACATGCCTATCCTGGAGCATGAGCTACCTCCCAGGTACCACACCCTTCACGAAGCTGGTGCTCCTCCTATCCTAGCAGCTGTCAGTGGTCTGTTGTTCCTCAGCTGGGAGTGGAGCTTAATGCTCACAGTCTCCCCCTCCATGCTCAGAACTTTCTGGGTTGATCCTGCACATTAGTGCATTTCTCAGTGTTCATGGCAGAAAATGCTCCTTGCAGTAGGTGGTGGATGACACAGAGACCCTCAAATGGTCCCTGAGAATAGAATAAGGTACTATAGAGCATTCATCTTTCATTAAATTTTCATGCTTTCACTCCAGTGCCAGTGTGGTAACCAATCTCTCCACAATACTACAGCACATGTGTATTACAGTGTGGTGTAGCCAAAGCACTAAAATATTTCTTATTTTTAAAAAAGGACCAGCTACAAGACTAAAACACTACATCAGTTTTTCCTTATGGAAAATGTATGAAAAAGTAATCAGTCTTCTTATATTTCTATATTTGAAATAAAATGTGTCAGGTGTGCTAATGGCTCCACAGTTTTTTTCATTCATCATCTTTTAGAGCTGAATTGTAGGTGTAGTCAATAATACAAAATCAGAGGTTTAAAGGATTATTAAGATACAAAGCACTTAAAATGCTAAATCATTTATCAATATATACACTGTAATAACTATATTTAAAATATGTGTACACAGTAATAAATATCAATAGAGAATTTTTAACATAGATTTATAAATTGCTACTATAGAACCTGTCAAGAAAATGTGACAATAAGTAGTTTTCAACATTGAAATTATTCACAACGTGCTTTTTACTGAAAGAGTGAATCTTATGTATGAACATATTGTACACCTGTAGTTGTGAAAATATGCAAATATATGTATACATAAAATAATAAGACTATCATTGAGTACTTGTAGAGAATGTTAATATTGTAGCAATGAGAGGAAAGGGTGAAAGAACATGTGTAGAGTTAATACCAGTTAGTGTTTTCCTCAGGGAACTCACACAGGGCTTATACTCTTTCATCATAAGATAGACATAATAAAATCACAGTCAGTGTTCTAAATTAGAACCATCTCATATTTCTTATGGGAGAAAAATGAACAGAGAAAATTCAAAGGAATGAGCCACTTGTACGTAGATGTGTAGTGAAAAGAAACACAGTCATCTTTGAGAAAAAGATATTATTGTCATATGTACTTACTAACTGACTCATTGCTAACTCAAAACCTCTTACCTTTATACCTTATTTGAAACAAAATGGCCAGCTTTCATTATTTTCTGGCATTGTAATGCTTAGATATCATGTATACAATAATTACTTTATACAGTTAAATTTTCAATTATTTTGGTTTTTATATTATTATATAATAACACCATTCCCTCTTTATTTGCCTCCGTCCAAACCCTCCCATACACTTCTTGCTTTCTTTAACATTCATTGACTCTTTTTTCATTAGTTGTTGCCACATGAATACATATCTCCTAGATACACAAATTCAACCAGTCCATTTCGCTTAACCTAGTTGTACAATCATTTTTTAACCAATGAAATTATTTTTTAAATAAGTTAAAAAGAAATAGAAAGGGTTATAAACTGCATTCCTTGGGTCATTTTGTCACGGAATAATGCTGTACATACTTACATAACACTCAAAGGTACATCCTAAATTATAAGACACAAATTAAGCTTTATTGTCCAGTAAACCTGGAAGAGCAAGAATTTCCAGTGCTGCTCAGGGTAGGAAATCAGTACCAGAGGAGAGACAATTAAAGATTAGGGACCTAAATCACTTCACAGGAATGAAAAGCCTCATTGGACCCCTGTGGCGATATTATTTCTGGAGTATTATTAAATCACAGTTTACTTAAGAGGATAAGTGATTGGGGACATTGGTATATATCTTAGATTATAAACATCCAAAAATATATAGCTCTGATGTCTAAAACAGAAGAAATGGACACCCCAACTCAAGGAATGGAGTTAACCTTGCTGCTGCTAATGTGTCCTATCCAGATAAGACAAATTCCATTTACAGATGGATTAGATGATGCCCACTGTGATGGTTTGAATGAGAATGAACTCCTATAGGCTCAGATATTTGACTGTTTGGCTCTCACTTTTTGAAATATTTAGGAAAGGTTAGGAGATGTGGCCAAGTTGGAGAAAATGTAACACCTGAGGAGGCCTTGAAGGTTTTAAGCATGCCATGTCCAGTTCTCTCTCTCTCTCTCTCTCTCTCTCTCTCTCTCTCTCTCTCCCTCTCCTCTCCTCTCTCTCCTCTCCTCTCCCTCTCCCCTCTCCTCTCCCTCCCCTCTCCCTCTCCTCCCTTCTCCCCCTCTCCCTCTCCCTCTCTCTCCCCTTCTCTCCCCCTCTCCCTCTCCCTCCCTCTCCCTCTCCCTCTCTCTCTCTCCTCTCTCTCTCTCTCTCTCTCTCTCTCTCTCTCTCTCTCTCTCTCTCTCTCCCTCTCTCTCTCTCTCCCTCTTTCTCCCTCTCTCTTACACTACGATATTCATGGGCTAACCTGCTGAAGTGTGAGCCAACCAATTATATGTCTTTTTATTTCTTGGTCATGATGTCTTTTCAAAGCAGTAAAAAAGGTAACTAAGAAGGTAGATCTTCACTGAGTCTCCTCATTCAAATTCTATTCTCTTCCAGAAACATCCTCACAGGTGCACGATGAGATAATGTTAATGGTTATCTCCTTGCCCAGTCAAATTGGCACATAGCATTAGCCATTATATTACCTTCAATAAAAGTATGGTTATAAATCAAAGTCAGAGAAGAAGAGAAGATCAGAAAGAATATAAGATTCTTGAAATTTGGCTAAGCCATTGTAAAGGCAATAAAGCTTCTCTACTAACTGTGGTTCCAGCCAAAATATATACAAATGTAAGAGAAGACAAGTATTCTTCTAAACCCCATTACATAATTTATGATAAATGCATGTGGGTATATTTGAAATTAATGGAAAACTTACAAAGTATCTCAGGTTTTTAAAAAGTTTGATTGTAGATCATTGTATATAGACTTTCTTATTAGACATTTTTCTTCAGCAATAAACCAGAGTAAAGAGTTAAGTTAAAAATTCAATAAAGAATGCTGTTTTCTTAGTGACCTATGTGCTAATATAATTAATAATACTTAATTTTATTTCATAAATATAAAGAGATTAATTTTCAATTTCATTATATCGTTTCATCAGGTATAAACAGATACATATTAGATGGCCTTTATAATTTACAGTTTTGAGTATGAAAAAATAATTTAGACTATCTGGTAAGCTAGCTTAAAGAATCTTATGACTAGTAAAATGCAACTTATGGTAGTATTTCAGGATATACAATTTATAATTTACTTATTTTTGCCAATATATTATTCATTCTCGGGATGTTATAAAATTTTTCACACTTGTTCTTTGAACATTTTTACAATTCAACTTAGGAAAAACAATTTTCAATGGGAAACAAATTTTCTAATAGGTAACGATGTACCACTGGAATGAATTCTTTGATAGGATCTTTTAAACCATATTTTAGGGAAATTGTATTGTTACCCAAACCATATCAATACAAAACTGTAACGACAGAAACTACAAAGAAGAGACTGTATTGTTTTGTGAGAAAAAATGAATTAGTATAGTAAACTCAGGCTAGTGATCTCATTTAGATATTTGGACTCTAACCCGTGAATAGTTCAATACTCTGGGGAAAAAAAGAACAGATAATTTTTTCCAAAGTAAAAACATCCCTGCCTGAACATGGAAGATAATGCAGTTATGATCCCCATGTATTTTCACTTTGTTGATAAGATTCTTAATACATAAACACTAGCCGAGTTTAACTTTTAATAACAATCTTCAAATATTGTATGATGTGAAATCTCATGGGCCATTTAAAGTGGGATACAAATTCCATATGCATCAAAGGTCTCCATTTAGCCATGCTTGATGGGAGGATTTGGTGTGGTAATCAAGAGTACTTTTAACTTCAAGTAGAAAAACATTAAGAGAAAGCTGACATCAGTATCCTGGCAAGGCAATGTGTGCAGCCAAATTCAACAAGCCTCACTGTGGACTGCCACAATGGCGATTTACCCAATGGTAATAGCATTCTGATGAAAGTGAACTTCACATTACTATAAGGAAGGAATATTTAAAAGTGTTCATTATAAGGAATTGTCTTACAAGCTTTATTATCCTGAATTGTTCTAGGTTAATAATATAAGGCAAGTCAGTTATTACATATAAGCTCTTTGGGTATTCATAATAAAGTAGATAACATGCATCACTATTTAAATTATTAAAATGCATGTAAAATGCCAAGCTGCTTTTTTGAAATAAGATAACCCCTCAACATCCAAATAAGAAATGTTTTGAGATAAAGATGGCATTGCTCATATAAAAACATAAAAAACTGTAAGACGAAAAAATAACTTATAACTTATCAGATCCTTTGTCTCATGAAAAATCTCCATTATGTTTACTATATTAAATAATGTTTTAGGCTTAAATATAGCTATTGATATTGTTTCTTACATTTAAAATATGTAATATGAATGAAAACATTCTTATATAAAACTAAGGAATTATTTTATTTAATATTCTATATTAGTAATATTCATCAGTGGCTTTGTTTCTTATCATTTTCACAAAGGAAGTAAGAAATAGAGGGAAGGCTCTGAAGAATTTCCTTTTAAAGGAACGTTGATACTCCTAATAACTTTTTTAATGAAAGCGATGGATAATGAGTGAGATTATATACCTGCCATCACTAGGCGTTAATTGGCTCCATGATTTCATGAGATCTGGAATTTTTATGAAAACACTATCACTACTTATATCTAAAATGAACAGGTACACAGAGATACATATGCAGATAATTTGATAGGTGGTAATGTAATTAATTGATAACAAAGATTAACAATAAGCTCACTGATTGTAATTTGAACACACACACATAAAAATATTTATTATTTCCCCAAGTATTTACTCTAAATCACACAGATCAAAATTTACTGTTAATCATTATAATACGAATTTTTAAGAACTTTCCTTAGAAATACTACATAAGTATTTGGTAAGTAAGTATGGGTATCTCACTTTACTAAGCACATGAGGGATAGGTACATGACCTGGAGCTGGAAAGACCTATTGTTATAAAAAGAAGAGGCTTCTTACTGTTGGATTTTTACCAACCAACATTCAAGTTCACTTGGATGTCAGCATCACAGAAGCTAGGCAAGAAGAGGAGTTTGGGGACGTGTGTAAAATAAGTCTTTATGAGCCATGGCTGATAACTGCTTCTATTAACACTCCATTGTCTACAATCCATTGACCCCTGGGAGCCAGGCTTTACATAAAGATGCTGTCTTGTTTAGTTACCATTGCAGCAATGAAATGCCACTGCCTAAGCAACTTGGAAAGGAAAGGTTTTAATTGGCTTAAATATCCTGAATCACAGTCCATTGAAGGAAGCTAAGAAGGGCACTAAACAGGTGGAGACCTAGAGACAGAGGCCATACAGGATGCTACCTGCTCACTTGCTCCCCAAGGCTTGCTCAACCTGCTTTCTTATCAAACCCAGGACTTCCAGCCCATGGATGGCACCACCCACAATGGGCTGGACATTCCAACATAAATTACAAATGAAGAAAATTCTCTACAGGTGTGACTAAAATTTTTGGAGGCATTTTTATTTTTTCTTTCTCCTCCCTTTGATTATCATATAGCAAAAGATTGATTTTTAATTGAAAATAAATTATTTCATGCAACACATCTCAAACACAGCTACTCCTTCTTCCTCTCATCCTAGCTTCCACCCATCGCCCTTCTCCCCCCGGTCTCCCATGCACACACCCCTGTTTCATCTCAGAAAAGATCAGATGGAGGCATTTTCTTAAATGAGTTCCCTTCTCTTAGGTCACTGCAGCTTGTGGTAAGTTGACACAAAACTAGCCAGATGGATGCTCTGTAATCTATTCTTCATTTGCCTGTACAAGAAAAAAACAAAAAACAACACACACACACACACACATACAGAGAGAGAAAGAGACAGAGAGACAGAGAGAGAGAAAGAGAGAGAGACAGAGAGAGAGAAAGAGAGAGAGAGACAGAGACAGAGAGACAGAGAGACAGAGAGAGACAGAGAAAGACCATAAAATTTTGCCTAGTTCTAAATACAGGAAAGAAAATATAAATTTAAAAAGTCAGTCGATGAAGTCTCCAGGATTCTATATATCTCCCAAAGTAGAGCAACATCTCTAATAGTGAGTCCTACAAATTTTCCTTCTCATAATAATGCACTCAGTAGTGTATTTGCAAATTATTTCCTGCTAAAGGATAAAGCTTCTTTCTCTAATATTTCCTATCCTGTTTAACCCAGAGTGTTTTCTTCCTTTTTCTTTCACAGAAAGTACAGTCTTCTAAAAATTATGTTTGTGAAGAATTGCACCAGTACATTAGTTCCTAGAATGAAAACCTTATGTATACTGAAAATCTGCATTTCTATGTGTATTTTCTTCTCTGACCAGAGCTTTTCTCAAATGATAGTCCTCTTTAAGTGACTGTGAGAATGTGAACCTTTCTACATCAAGCATGTCACACTTGCTCATTTACTTGGTCATTCACATCAATTGGTAAGGAGTAGTTGATAGCTCCTCACTTTCCTCATGCAGTATAAGCTATCCAAAGTAACTTGAATAATTTCTATTATTAAGAAAATTCTCCAAAACTATCCCCAATTAAAAATGTGACAAAAAACTGTAACTCTATATTTTTCTTTTCCTTTTCCGCTCTCCTCCCTTTCCTGTTTATTTATTTTTGTTTTTACTTTTTATTCTGAGACATAGTTTTTCTGTCTACCAGCCACGGCTGTCCTAGAACTATTACTTGTACATCAGCAGCCTGGCCTAGAACTTACAGAGATCTTCATGGCTCGACCTCTTGAGTATTGCAATTAAGAGCATGTACCACAATGAGTTTTACTATATTTTCTTTTTATTATTTCTGTACTCATGTGATCATCCCTATAATTATATTCTTTGAGCTGCAGATTTTATTAATGAAAATCCTAAGGTTAAATCTCTTGATCAATATTTCAGAGTAATCTTAAACATTCTGGCATATATTAAATATCTTAGACTTTCTTAAAGTAGGAAGAGCTAGAATACAAATATTGTTTATTCTCTGTTTATGCCATGCATTCTCTGTGTCTTTATTTAAATAACTAAATTAAATTAAATTTTAAAAATTGTTAATTTAAAAGAAAACCAAGATGGGATATACATCTAGCAGAAAATATAAACAAGATCACTAATTTTATTGGCCCAACCAATTAATATAATCTTATAAATTAATTTGCAAACAAATCTTTATTTTAAAAATCTAGGTTTTCAGGAAGCCCTATTCCCAGTTTTCTGAGATAGCACCAGATGTATTTCCAAAGTGGCTGTACTAGTTTGCATTCCCACCAGCAATGAAGGAGTGCTCCTCTCTCCCCACATCCTCGCCAGCATGTGGTGTCACTTGAATTTTTGATCTTAGCCATCTCTGGTGCCTCATATTTGACCATGTCCCCTGGAGGAGGAGACCTGGTGGCACTCAGAGGAAGGACAGCAGGTTACCAAGAAGAGACTTGATACCCTATGAGCATATACAGGGGGAGGAAATCTTCCTCAGGAACAGTCATAGGGGAGGGGAATAAGGGGAAAATGGGAGGGGGGGGAAGAATGGGAGGACACAAGGAATGGGATAACCATTGAGATGTAACAAGAATAAATTAATAAAAAAATTTTTTTAAAAAGAAAAAAATCTAAGTTTTCTTAATTATCCAAAATATATTATTGGATGACAAATGTTAGTTATATGAAAAAGTTTTTATTTCCATATATAATCCTTTAATTTTTTTATGAGTAACCAACAGGTGCTAAAAATCCTATGAGCCTTATCTTCTTTTAAGATAACTTCCTTACATTATTTAAATTAGAAATATATTATTTATTTGTAAAACACTACTTAAGATACCAACATGCTCACTTCACTATGAGCAGAGTTTTCTGTGAAATACTGCTCAGTCATTGCATAATGGTAATCATCTGGTTACTGTGTTGGTTTCTGGGACATGTTCCCATTGGGAAGCCAGGCTTGCCTCCAGCTCTTGAGCCTCCTGCCTCTGCCTTCTAAGGGCTGGGTATAGAGGTTTCAGGTGGACTGAGGTTTTGTTCACTGTTTTATACTTCTTTAAAGTCCATTTAATCCTGAAAATGAGAAAGATTGCAATTTAAAGTATAATAACCTTTACAAACTATGTATCATAAATGCCATTCCTTCAATAATTAAGCATAATCTGGTCAATTTGTTAGTATTGGTGGCTTCTTTATAGTCAGGTTTATTCAAATGAGTTCATGACCTTGGCGTTGTTGACCTCAACCTTTGAAACTAAGAAAGAGTGAAGGCTATAAATATCCTGTTTTCTAGTCCTTACTGCCAGTATGTACACAGAATTAATCATTTAAGTTTTGTTTAAATATTTTTGGTAATATCCTCTATATAATTTTTATATTGCCTCAGTTTTAAAATAAAATTCATTGTGATATTTTCTGTTTTGTTTATTTGGCCTTTATAACTTAATGTTTTATTTTATACATTTCTACCTCAAATGCCACCTAAGATCATTTAAAGTTTATTATAGATATTTAATTCAGGACCTTGTACATGCTAGGCAATCATCTTTCCACTGGTCTATATCCCTAGCCCTCACAATATATTTTCACTAACATTTCTGGAAGATAATAATGCCCCCTTTCCCCTAAGGGAGACTTGGTAAGTTTTGATTGCTCTCTTGGGCTACAGATACTTATTTTCATTGAGAGTTGATTATACATTTTTCTTGGTCTTATACAGAGAGAAAATGAGGTTAGACTCAGGGATGTCTCTCTTTTCCTTTATCTTTCTTTTGTAGATATGGAGATAGGAGTTTAAAAGAAAGAAGGGGAGATAAAGAAATATAGAGGGATGATACGATAAACGGTAAATTATTGAATATACTCTTCAACCTAAGACCTTATTTGTTAGTAACAAATAAGGTTATTTTTATTCATTGGTTATAGAAAGTTGTATATTGATACAAAATAAGTTTAATTTGATACATTGGTATAGAATTCAAATTTAAGATTATTCTCCAAACACACACACACACATATGTATGTATATGTATGTATAATATATGAAGTATTGACTCATGCAACTCAATTATAATACAAAGTTTACTTCCAGTACCTTGAAAGCAGTATTGTAGGCTGTTTAGGATAAGTAAGTAATACCAGCTAATCATGATCATGTCTATTACTAGTCTATTTTTATCACTAGAATATACATCCTAGGCTTAACAGTTAGATTTGATCCTATAGATAAATAAGGTAAAATAGTTAGATAAGGTCTTCAAATTCCTCAGAGACCTACAGAATATAACATTTAAAGATGCTTTTAATGTTTTAAAGATTCTTTGACAGCAAGACAGGTTAACACCTGGTAATGCCTAGCTTACCTCAAGAAGACAATGAGCCTCAAAGAACCTCCTTACAGAGATGGCTTCAAGTTCAGCAAACCAGCCACTGAGCAAAGTGCCCTGTTTCTACCATATACACAATTCTTCCTAAAATAGGCAAGCTTGGATGCAGGCAGAGTGGACAGCCAAACTCTGCCAAGACTGTGTAAGCAAGACCTCAATAGTTTCTGCCTCACAAATATGTATGTCAGATATATTGGGACAGAAGTCTGAAGGGGATGCTCCAACATTATAGAGAGTTTTGGGTGACTGTTTAGGCAACAAAGTGTCTCTGTCATTTTTTCATTTTGGAAACGGCTAACCTGAACTTCAGGTTCACTCAGGTTTTCATCCTTCTCAAATCTCTAATGGAATTGAAGACCAAATAGTTTAGTCTTAGAATTAAACTTAGTTGTTTAGGGATTAAGATGTTTTTAGGTGTAGAGAGATGTTTTAATTTGATAGAGATGAGATGTAATACTGACTTTCATTCAGAATTTTAGACACACCAAGATAGAAAAGATGTTTTCTGCAAGGTTGCCAAATACAATTAGCCAAAACATTATGAAATAATATTTATATAATTCCTTATTGTTTAGTGGTTCTTCTTCCTGTATTTAGTTTTATTAATGTGAAATAATATAAATGTATATGCCAAAAAATAAAAACTTTAGAAAAATAGTTTTCATTTAACATGTTTTGAAATTGGATTATGTGTTGGTTTTATGTGTTTAAAACTGTATTCTCTATTATCAAATAGCTTACAAAGTCCTACAGGTGAAATGATTAAAACACACAAACTTAAAGCAAAAAAATTAAACAATTCTGTTAAATGCTATGAGAATGAAGAAGTGGGAAATGTAAGTATAACTAATCTTGAGCCAAAGTACTCCTCAGTTAAAAAAAGTAAGATTGTCCAGATAGCCGTGGACCTATTCTAAGATTTGTCCAATTAGATAACAGAGTCATGCATCTTGACACAGGAAATAAGAATAAATAAATATGTTGATGCTGAAACACACTTTACTGGCTCATTTGAATTCAAGTAATTGCAACTCATTAGAGGGGAAAGCTTGCATTGACATATTATTAGAAATAAGTTCAACTAAATTTAAATCACCCACGCTATAAAGGAGCAGTGTAGAGCTCACGTGCCAAGAAAGCCACTCAAGTTACTTGTTCAACAGAAAGTACTGATCCAGTAGACCTGCAAAAACCGAACAAAGTAAGAGGAGTTCAAGTACAAAAGGTTGTTATGGTGAGGTGAAATTGTTCTGTCTTGGTAGACCAAGGAAGAATAAAGAGGATCAAGTTTAGAGAATGAGGAGAGAAAATTCTGCTCATTAGCCAAAATCCAATTCACTTGCTCTCAATGGAAATGAGCAAAAGTCCAGAAGAGCTTAAGGTTCCCTGAATTGTTTGGCTGGATCTGATGAGATGAGGGATGCCAGTGAAGGTGACAGATGAAAATGACAAAGGCTGTCATAGAGAAAGGACATCTCCTAAGAACAGGCTAATTACAGAACATTTTTTACAAAACATTCATTCTTTTTTCCATAGACCATATTATATTAATTTTAAACACCTTTTAAATTGTATTTGTTATATTTTATGTTATATAGGGTACATTGTTTATTCTTAAAATAAATATTATTCCATAATTTGAAAAATCAATGGATTCTAAAACACCAATTTTGTAAAGATATACTAGTCAAAATTGGTATGGCATTAAAGATTTCCTGCCTAAACTCATTAAATTGAAACTAACTGCACTTATTTACTTCTAGTCAGTCAGAAGCAAAATTTTATGTAATAATTCCTATTTCAGTAACCAGGATTGCTGATCTTACCCAGGGAAAAGCACACCAATTGGTTGTCTACAGCCAAATGTTCAACCCTAAGCATGCAATGACAATCCAAAGGAAGGCATGGATTTGAAGGACAGTTAAGAGTAACAGATCCAGCCGAGCATGGTGGCGCACGCCTTTAATCCCAGCACTCAGGAGCAGAGGCACGTAGATTGCTGTGAGTTCGAGGCCAGCCTAGTCTACAAAGTGAGTCCAGGACAGGCAAGGCTATGCAGAGAAACCCTGTCTTGAAAAAAAAACAAAAACAAAAAAACAAAAAACAAACAAACAAACAAACAAAAACAAAAAAAAAAAGAAAAAGATGGAAGGCTTTAAAGGAAATAATGGGAAAAGTATAATTATAATCTCAAGAAGAAAAAAAATATTTGCATTGTGTTTCGTATAACAGAAACCATAACAGAATATGACTTTGAAAGACTTACCGTGAAAATCTGTTATACACATTTTGTAAGCTATGAAAAAATTTGCTAGTTTAGTTTTACAATTAAGGTTAGTTGTTTAAGGACCAAGATGTTTTTAGGTTTAGATAGATGTTTTAAGTTGATAATGGCAAGATATGATAAATATTGATTTACAATCAGAATTTTAGACTCACCAAGATAGAAAAGATGTTTTCTTCAAGGCTACCAAATACAAATACCCAAAACACTAAGAATGTAACAGTTATATAATTCCTGATTGTTTCATGGTTCTTCTTGTTGTAGCTAGTTTATTGTATATATGTGTAATAATATAAATGTATATACATATTACTAAAAATTATCTTCAAAAAAAGAAATATATATATATATTTCATACATGCTTCTCTCCTATCACCGTCTTCAGGCAGGGAATTCACATATGATAACCCTGGAACTTTAAATTAGAAACACATTAATTATTTTCATATTGTTCACAACAGCTAAAACCTATATTTTATTTGTGTATTCTTTAATTGTTTATTTTTTACTATCCTCAGGCTCACAAAAATATAACAAATTTTTATGTTAACAGGATGTATTTCATGTCATACATAAAATATTACATTTTATATATTACTTCTCAATCATTACTGAGTAATTGAAAATTTAATGAATATTTCATCTATGTTTTCAATATTTTAATATTACCTTTTTTCCTAAGGTAACTTACACTCTTGTTTTTCTACTTTAATGACAATATATTAATATCTTAGGTACTTAGAAACCTGAAGCAACGCCTGCATCATCTTTAATAAAGATTTCACAATATTAAAATCTCCCATTAGATTTCACAGTGACAGCTCAAATTATCAAACTTGATCTTCCATAATTACCTTCATAGAAGAAAAAGTAATATATGTAATTTTCCAAGTGCCTTTTCATTTCTATGTATGGCAGTTCCATACACCAATTTTTAGTTCCTATATTGCTGTGAAGTTTACTAAATCACAGGTCTACATTACTCCTCAAACATTGCAGAATTAATTGAGAGTTGCCAGGACTTCCATATTAGAGTGATTTGATTGATGTATCTCCCATAATCTCAGACATTTGCATATTAAATCCACAGTTGGTGGTGCTGTTCAGGGAGGCTTAGGTTGCATGCCCTTCTAGAAAAAGTCCATCACTGGGATGGGCATTGAGGTGTCAAAGGCCAGAACCATTCCCAATCTCTCTCTCTCTCTCTCTCTCTCTCTCTCTCTCTCTCTCTCTCTCTCTCTCTCTCTCTCTCCATCTATCTATCTATCTATCTCTGCTTACTGCTTTCAGTTTGAGATGTGAGACCCAAGCTCTCAGATTGCTTCTCTACTCATCATGTCTACCTGTTGCCACTCTTCCCCAACAATACAGGAATGAATTCATCTCTCTTGGACAAGTAAACTTTTCCCTCTGAGTTGCTGTGTTCATGTTGCTTTATTACAACAATATAAAAGAAACCAATACAAAAGTTTGTTCAAAGATCCTAGTCATAAATAAACATGAACAAAATTAGTTTGGGAAGGAAAGGGTTTTTCTTTCTTTTCTTCCCCCCCCCCCCCCCGAGCTGGATAACAATCCATCATGAAGTGAAGTCAGAGTAGGAACTTGATTAAGGCAGGAATCTGGAGGTGGGAACTGAAGCAAGGGCTACAAGGCACAGCTCCTTACTGGCTTTATCAGCATGGCTTCGTCAGTCTGCTTTCTTATACAATTCACCACACCACCTTTCTAGGAACGGCACCACACATAGTAACCTGCTCCCATCAATCCTTAGTTAAGAAAATGTCCCAGACCCTTGAGTACAGGCCAATCATATAGAAGCATCTTCTTCACTGAGATATCATTCCAAATGATATTACATTATTGTCAGTACTGAATCTTAACATCACACTTAATATTTCCCTTGTAAAAAACATCAGAAATTGAAGAAATAAAGAAAGAAATCAAGGAGTTTCTGAAATTCAATGAAAATGAAGAAACAACATACCCAAATTTGTGGCATACATTGAAAGCAGTGCTAAGAGGAAAATTCATAGCACTAAGTGCCTTTAAAAAGAAATTGGAAACATCGCACACAAGCATCTTAACAACACAACTGGAAGCCCTAGAAAAAAAAGAAGCAGAAACACCCAAGAGGAGTACACGCCTGGAAATAATCAAACTCAGGGCTGAAATTAACAAGTTAGAAACTAAGAAAACAGTCCAAAGAATCAACAAAACCAAAAGCTGGTTCTTTGAGAAAATCAACAAGATAGACAGACCATTAGCCAAACTAACTAAAAGGCAGAGAGACAGTATTGAAATCAACAAAATCAGAAATGAAAAGGGAGACATAACAACAGACACTGAAGAAATTCAAAGAATCATAAGATCCTACTTTGAAGGCATATATGCCACAAAATTTGAAAATCTAAGGGAAATGGACAATTTTCTTGAACAATTTCATTTGCCAAAGTTGAATGAAGAACAGATAAACAAGCTAAATAGTCCCATTTCCCCTACAGAAATAGAAGCAATCATCGATGGTCTCCCAACCAAAAAAAGCCCAGGGCCAGATGGTTTCAGTGCAGAATTCTACCAGACCTTTAAAGGCGAGCTAATACCGATACTCTTCAAGCTACTCCAAAAGATAGAAATGGATGGAAAATTACCAAATTCATTCTATGAGGCCATAGTCTCATTGATACCTAAACCTCACAAAGACTCAACAAAGAAAGAGAATTTCAGACCAATTTCTCTTATGAACATAGATGCAAAAATACTAAATAAAATACTTGCAAAACGAATACAGGAACACATCAAAGATATCATTCATCATGACCAAGTAGGCTTCATTCCAGGCATGCAGGGATGGTTTAATATACGGAAATCCATCAATGTAATCCACCATATAAACAAACTGAAAATAAAAAACCACATGATCATCTCCTGGATGCAGAGAAAGCATTTGATAAAATTCAACACCCATTCATGTTTAAAGTTTTAGAGAGATCGGGGATACAAGGCACTTTCCTCAACATAATAAAGGCTATATACAGCAAGCCAATAGCCAAAATCAAAGTAAATGGTGAGATACTCAAGGAAATTCCTCTCAAATCGGGAACAAGGCAAGGCTGCCCACTCTCTCCATATCTCTTCAATATAGTACTCGAAGTTCTAGCCAGAGCAATAAGACAACAAAAGGAGATCAAGGGTATCCAAATGGGAAAGGAGGAAGTCAAATTATCCCTCTTTGCAGATGATATGATAGTGTACATAAGTGACCCTCAAAATTCCACCAGAGAACTCCTACAGCTGATAAACACCTTCAGCAAATTGGCTGGATACAAAATTAACTCAAAAAAGTCTGTAGCCTTCCTATACACAAATGACAAGCTTGCAGAGGAGGAAATTAGGAAAACCACACCCTTCACATTAGCCACAAGCAATATAAAATATCTAGGAGTTACCCTAACTAAGCAAGTGAAGGACTTGTATGAAAAAAATTTCAAAACTCTGAAGAAAGAGATTGAAGATGACCTGAGAAGATGGCATGATCTTCCTTGCTCATGGATCGGGAGAATTAACATAGTAAAAATGGCCATCCTACCAAAAGCAATCTACAGATTCAATGCAATCCCTATCAAAATACCTACACAATTTTTTAAAGACATTGAAAATTCAATTCTGAACTTCATATGGAAAAACAAAAACCCAGAATAGCTAAAACAATCTTGTACAATAAAAGGTGCTCCGGAGGAATCTCCATACCTGATCTCAAACTGTACTATAAAGCAATAGTAATTAAAACAGCATAGTACTGGCACAGCAACAGGCTGGTTGATCAGTGGAATCGAATCGAAGACCCAGATATGAATCCACACACATATGGTCACTTGATTTTTGACAAAGAAGCCAAATCCATTCAATGGAAAAAGGATAGCATCTTCAACAAATGGTGCTGGTCTAACTGGAGGTCTATGTGTAAAAAAATGAAACTGGACCCATGTTTGTCACCTTGCACAAAACTCAAATCCAAGTGGATTAAAGACCTCAACATAAAACCAGAGACACTAAGCCACTTAGAAGAAAAATGGGAAAGAGCCTGGAACATATTGGCACAGGAGACAACTTCCTGAACAGAACACCAACGGCCCAGGCCTTAATGTCAACCATTAATAAATGGGACCTCATGAGGCTGAGAAGCTTCTGTAAGGCAGGAGACACTGTCAAGAGAACAAAGCGACAGCCTACAGACTGGGAAAAGATCTTCACCAACCCTACATCTGACAAAGGTCTAATATCCAAAATATATAAAGAACTCAAGAAATTAAACACCACCAAACCGAATAACCCAATTGAGAAATGGGGCTTGGAACTAAACAGAGAATTCTCAACAGAGGAGTATCAAATGGCTGAGAAACACTTAAAGAAATGCTCAACCTCCTTAGTCATCAGGGAAATGCAAATCAAAACAACTCTGAGATTCCATCTTACACCCATCAGAATGGCTAAGATCAAAAACTCAAGTGACACCACATGCTGGCGAGGATGTGGGAGAGAGGAACACTCCTTCATTGCTGGTGGGAATGCAAACTAGTACAGCCACTTTGGAAATCTATCTGGTGCTATATCAGAAAAATGGGAATAGGGCTTCCTCAAGATCCAGCTATCCCACTCCTTGGAATATACCCAGAAGATGCTCCAGCACACAACAAGAAAATTTGCTCAACCATGTTCATAGCAGCCTTATTCATAATAGCCAGAACATGGAAACAGCCTAAGTGTCCCTCAGTAGAAGAGTGGATAAAGAAACTGTGGTATATATACACTATGGAATACTACTCAGCTATTAAAAACAAGGAATTCCCGAAATTTGTGGATAAATGGATTGAGCTAGAAATGATCATAATGAGTGAGTTAACCCAGAAGCAGAAAGAATCAAATGGTATATACTCACTTATATCTGCATACTAGCCCAAGGGGCATGTCCCACGAAAGCCTTCACTTACCAGGAAACTGGGACAGAGGGGAAGGCATCCTATTGGGACTCTAAATGAGAGACGCATGGGAGAATAGCAAAATAAAAGGATACAGAGGGTCCTAGAAATCTACAAGTAGAACAATATGATAGGCAGATTTGGGCCCAGGGGTCCCGCTCAAACTAAGGCACCAGCCAAGGACAATACAGGAGGTAAACTTTAAACCCCTACCCAGATCTAGCCAATGGTCAGAATATTCTCCACAGTTGAGTGGAGAATGTGATACGACTTTCTCACGTACTCTGGTGCCTCACATTTGACCATGTCCCCTGGAGGGGGAGACCTGGTGGCACTCAGAGGAAGGACAGCAAGTAGCCAAGAAGAGACTTGATACCCTATGAGAATATACAGCGGAGGTAATCCCCCTCAGGAACAGTCATAGGGGAGGGGAATAATGGGAAAATGGGGGTGGGGGGGGAGGAATGGGAGGATACAAGGGATGGGATAAACATTGAGATGTAACAAGAATAAATTAATTAAAAAAATAAATAAAATAAAATAAAATAAAATAAAAAACATCAGAAATTAATGTATAATCACTATCATCAACAATAAATGTTAAAGCAAAGTATTGTAAATAAATAAAATTCCAGAGGTAATACTCTACCTTACAATGCATTCTTGAAGAATATGTGTGTGTGGTGTGTGTGTGTGTGTGTGTGTGTGTGTGGTGTGTGTGTGTGTATGTGTGTGTGTGTGTGCGTGCGCGCATGTAATGCTTTCCTTTGCAACTGGTTAGGTTAGGAGAAATGAAAAAAATGGGTATCTTGAAAAACCCATAAGATTGATGTTTTCAGCAACTCTTGCTAAATCTTTGTATCCAATAAAGCAGAAATCTAGTCTTCATTTTCAAGACCACCTTGGAACTAGACTTCTTAAGGTAGCATAGGTTGTTTTTTAAATACCACTTGTGTTTAAAAATAATTCATCAGAAAGGGAATTAAAACTTTGGGAAGGGAACAGTAGCTTCAGCAATCCATCTCCTCAAGGTTCAATTCTCACATGAAATGGCAATTTCATCATCTCTGAATTTCATCTAAGTGCACCAGGAAACATCCATTTTCAAGTCACCTGGCTTTCTGAAGGTGGTAGTTGTCTATAACCTTGAAGTCCCTGCTCTGTGGCAAGGTTTCTGCAGTCATTCTGGGATCTGATACTTCAGACCTCCAATAATGTCACATGCATGCGTTTTTCTGTTTAAGGCATTTCTTCTGTTTTATGCATCTTTTATTGTGTGTACCTATGGTATAGAACATGATGTTATGATAATGCAAATAGGTATTAAAATGGTTACCATATAAACAAAATTAACATATCCATCATCTCACAGAGTTAATCTTTTTATTTACACTTGCTCTGTCTGGCCTCAGTTGGAGGAGATACACCTAGTCCTATTGCATTTGAAGTGCCAAGATAGGTTAATATACATGTGAGGCTTCTCCTTCTCCTAGGACAAAGGGGAGATGAGGGAAGGCTGCAATCTGGATAAAGAAAATAAGTAAATTAATGAATGAAAAAAAGCAGTTAAAACTCTTTACATTCCACTCGTATGTCAAAAGCAAGGGAAAAGCCAAATCAATCTACTATTTTCAACTATGGCTGTCTTGTTGCACACTAGCTATTTAGACTACCTCATGCTACCCAGCCACTCCTTTATTTATGATCTTCATCTCCTCCACCACACCCATCTTTTCTTTGCTATCAAAGCATCACCATTTAAAATTACTAGATCAATTCAATTGTCTTTACCTATCAGCTCACTGACATATTTCCAAAACTCAGGTTAACTTGGATAACTGTGCCAAGTTTGTCTGGTTTTGTTGCCCGATTCTCCTCCCAATTCAAGAATGGGAAGGTTCTTGCTTACAACTGACTTACAGTGCCCATGTCATCAAGGCCTGAAGATGTTTCTTGATTTAAAGATATAACTCATGCAGTCTTTTATCTTCAAGCCACACATTTTCTAATAACTAAAATAATTATTTGAAAGAAGTTAAAATCTTACATTGTCAAAATTAGAATTTATACGTATGAAGAATTTTTAAAAGGTCATATGTTTGGGCTTATGGTGTTTTTTTTACTTGTCTTTGTTTTCCTTCTCTATTGAAGGGAGAGATGGCATTTAAAAATAGAAGAATTTCTACCAACTGAAACAGAAAGTCAGCTTAGGTTATATTGAAAGTGTCATCAAGACTCAATGCCCAGTGGTCATCCCTACATACACATACATATTAGGAACACCAAAGGGACCCAGCAGATGTCATGTATAGGTGAAATGTCTCATATCTATCTAGATATAAAATCTCTCACATATATGAGAGAGAAAAACATAGGACGCAAGGGGAGTTGGAGGTAGACGGGGAAGAATTATATAAATATAGAATTCATATATGCCATTTAAAAATAAAATATTTAAAAAGATTAAAGAATCTTGATTACCCACATCCTAATTTTGAGCTGAGTAGACACTAGTTTCCCCAAAGTGATAGGGCTTTGCTGAGACCTGAGGGTCTGAAAAGGGAGCCCTAAGATAGGCATATCTTGTGTAAAATAAAGTGTAGAGGTTTGCTGAGCCTTGAAGGCATAAAGAATATACATGTGCTGGACATAAGCCCCCTACACACATGTAGCAGATATGTGGCTTTGTTAGCATGTGGGTCCCCTAACAATGGGAGGAAGAGCTGTCGCTGGCTCTGATGTGTGCCTTTAGATCTGGCTGCTTTGTCTGGTCTTGGTGGGAAAGGATGTGCTTAGTCATGCTGGGACTTGAGATGCCAAGATGGGTTGGTACACATGGGGTTTTAGCTTTCTCTGAGGAGAAAAGGAGGGCAGAGTGTGGGCATGAGGGTGGGACTGGGTGGAGAGTGAGGAGAGGCCTGGGATCAGGTTGTAAAGTGAGTAAATAAGCTAATGGAAAAAAATATATTAATTTTTCTCTCGTTCTTACTCAAACTTTTAGAATTTCAATATGGTTATGGCACAGATAATCTAGTTATAAAAATACAGAAACTTAAAAAAAAAAAAAAAAGTAGAGTCCAGGATAAGTATGTCTAATGTGGAAGAGAAGAGACAATAGTAAAGGCCAATGATCATTAAAACAAATGCCATCCTTTGGTATTTTAGTAACATCAGTGTTATTTTCCAAGGAACTATGACAAAATCTTTCAAAACTGTTTGTAAACCAGGTATTAACAGCACTATGTGGTTTTGCTTTTAATTCTTATTAAGAATTTCTGTTATACAAACATAGAGTCAAAGATAAACACATTGGATATTTTAGACATTCTATTTCTCTTGAATGTGAGGTTAGTGAACTTAGGATAGGAGATTAATATGTTGATATGATATGACATCTTCAAAAGGTGTTTCTTCTCACTCTGCTTTAAAAAAAATAACAACAAAAAAATTGGTGTGCTTGTAATAAAAGTCCTAGACTTCAATCACCAAAATGAGATTTTTTTTTCCTCTTCTACGGGGAATGGATACTAAGAAAGCTTTTGATTCTTTTTCAAACCAGCATTTCAAAGGCTCTTTGCTGACTGAAATCTAGATTTGGTTTAGCAGATTCTACCACTGAGTTCAAAGACAGTTCTAAATTTGACCCCATATGTTTTCCTGTCTTTAGATACGCTGTAAAGCATGTGAGATTAATGGAAAACATGAATAAAAAAGGTCTCAAGTCCTGAAAACATCATAAAAGCAACCAGTCTGTTGAAATCGGCAGTGGTTGCTCATGGTGTGAGTCAAATGAAGTTCCAGTCACTCTATACTGACAGATGAAATATTATTTGGTGTTTGTGCAGGAGTATGCACTTACATGTTTAAAAATATGCTTCGTACAGCTCCAACTGTTTCAGTCTCCATGCCTTCTATTCATCATAAAATGAAGTAAACCTTTTCCTACCCTCAATACCAAATAAAAATCTACAGGGATGTCTACAATTTCAGATCATATTGGTATATGTCCCCACGTGGACAATGTAGCTTTGTTCCATCTCTATGAAAAAGTTTCCTACTTATTATAAGGTTTAATTTATAAAGTAAATACAGTAAAAACAAACAACTAGTAAATAAATAAAAACAGGATCCTTGTAGGTTTCTAGGACCCTCTGGATCCTTCTACTTTGCCATTCTCCCATGTTTCTCTCATCTAGAGTCCCAGTTAGATGCTCTCCCCTCTGTCCCAGTTTCCTAGTAAGTGAAGACTTTCTTGGGGCTGCCCCTTGGGCTAGTGTGCACATACAAGTGAGTATATACCATTTGACTCTTCCTGCTTCTGGGTAACTCACTCATTATGATCATTTCTAGTTCAATCCATTTGTCCACAAATTTTGGGAATTCCTTGTTCAAACTATGGGACCAGCCAAGGACAATACATGCAGAAAACTTCAAACCCCTACCCAGATCTAGCCAATGAACAGGACATTCTCCACAGTTGAGGGGAGAGTGGAATCTGACTTTCACACATCTCCCCGGGATGGGGAGACCTGGTGGCACTCAGAGGAAGGATATCAGGCTACCAAGAAGAAACTTGATACCCTATGAGCATATACAGGGGGAGGAAGTCCCCCTTAGTCACAGTCATAAGGGAGGGGAATAAGGGGAAAATGAGAGGGAGGGAGGAATGGGAGGATACAAGGAATGGGATAACCATTGAGATGTGATATGAATAAATTAATAAAATAAAAAATAAGGATCCAGTTCTTTATGTGAATTACACACAGTGATTTTGTGAATGTGATTTCTTATCGACACTGTCATGCTATTGCAGCTAACGTCAGGTATCCAGGGCAGCACCAATAGTCTAATCAGTGGGTAGCAATTACAATTGGCTATTCTGAACAAAGATATCATATGAAATTTCCATGTTACTATGAAAGATCCAAGAGCATGAATACATAATGGGAAGCATCCTATACAAATCCATCTTGTTGAGGTGTATTGAGGCTACTTGCAAGAGAAAAGTTGACTAAAGCCTGTTTCACCATTGGGGAATACCCTTTTAGCCTTATTTCCTAAGCATGTACAAAATTGAGGTCACATTTAAAGACTCAAAATAAAAGAATTACTAAGTGATACAGCATCTTCCTGCTAAGAAAGAAGAAGTTTAGTGTCTGTATCCAATCAGCTAGATAACCTCCTTGCTATTAATACTAAATCCTTAGACATAGGTCAAACTATTACAGTTACCTATATTTCCTAGTACAACACAAGCTAATCTGATGCCCATGTAGTCTGTCAACTCTTGCTGAGTTAATGATTTACATCCTCATTGTATAAAGAACCAGTTTCTTAGGGCAACAATGTCTGTGATGTTGGTGTTTAAATCAAAAGTAGCCCAGTGACAAAGCCAAAAGAAACTCCAGCAATGGGTTAGTACTGAATAGCTCTTTTTTAAGATATATAAATCTGCTAAAATTACCAAAGAAAGACATATCTTAGAAAGAACTAATGTTGTAAAGTAGTACATTTAAAAAATGGTGATTCAAAAACATGGAACCAGAGAGATTATGCCTTAAATGCTTCATGTCTCCTGATCAAATAAGTTTTCAAGATGTAACACAGTAGGTCATATGGAATTTGAAGGGTACAAGAAAGTATTCATCTATTAATAGAAGTAAATGGGAAATTTACAATATGATTCCCATTAAATTCTTCTTTAATTTCTATCGCAAAATAAACAAGGACATTTTGATACATCACAAAGTCAGTGGAATTATAAATTCACACAAGTTTGATCTGTGTTCTCTACCCTTGTTGTTTCTAGACTTTGGTATTTGGAAAAGGTTTATTTAAAATAAATTTAAGATGATACTATATTTTTTTTGGTTTTATTTTATACTATGTCATTCATTTAGTTCCCTAATGTGGAGTCTGCTTCAGTATCAACACAATGTACCAAAAAGATACAACAAACAAATAAGGATGGGTTGTAATCACATGGCTAATAAAAACCAACCTTTCCTAAAATTACAATAGTCACATGAAGCTGGACGTTTGGCACATACCATAACACTAGCACTTGTTATGCAGAGGCAGCCAGAAATACACTAATCTCTCTGAGTCTGAGGCTCACTTAGTCTACATAGCAAGTTTCAGGAGAGTCGAGGTTGTGTAGAGAGATCCTGTCTAGCACATGAAGTTTATGACTACAAAATCAAACTGGCCAAAAGAAACCTTTGAGTTAAAAAAGTATAAAATAAATTACTTCAAACACTCCTACTAGTAAATGAATGATTTATAAATTATAAGAGACTGTGCATATATAATGAAACATATAATCAGTCTAATTATAGAGCATGGGAATACCTATACAGGACTTGAGCACTGGTTAAAATGTCTGTTTTACTGTAGGCCTTACTGTGTTTTATTATTTTAATGGTATGTCTAAAAATATCTACTACATGTCATATGTAATGTTGTTTAGGATAGAGAGAGCTAAAAACACTAAAGAAATCAAACCTAGATTAGGACAACTACTGGTGTTGATGTCACACAGCAATATCTTCCACATGGCTTTTACTATTATTTGTCTTCTAGCCTTCATGTCTCACTCAGTCTCATATCAGATCCTAGAAGTGAGACTACTTGGCACTGTGGGTCAAAAAGCATGTTTTGGCCCCTGCATTCACAAAATGCGATGCGTGGCCAACAAGGGAAGCTGCGAACTGAAGTTTCCACAAAAGCCATCCATACCTAGAGTGGGGATTCTCCAGAATGATTGAAAGGTTAGAACTTCATGACTGTAGAATGCCACACAAATATATATGTTCAGTCCCTTCAACCGCTATGTATTGCCTACCTCTATCTTTGAGATAATATCCTACTGATACTCAGATAAATCTTTTGGAATGCATTCTGAGCATATAACTAGCTTCTATGAACCAAAATATAATGTTATTTGATTGTATCTAAAACACATAGCAGAGCTTTTCCACCTTTCTTGTGTCATTTATATCAAATTTTTTTTTACAAATGTCTTTACTTATGGCTTTGTTTTTCTGATTAAAAACATCCATGCGAGCCGGGCATGGTGGCGCATGCCTTTAATCCCAGCACTCGGGAGGCAGAGGCAGGCGGATCGCTGTGAGTTCGAGGCCAGCCTGGTCTACAAAGTGAGTCCAGGATGGCCAAGGCTACAAAGAGAAACTCTGTCTCGAAAAACAAAAAAACAAAAACAAAAACAAAAAATCCATGCAACTCTTTTTACACTAAAACCCATCATTGAAGGTAACCTGAGTCAATGTTCTGGGTTCATTGTCACTTCATATGTCATCTGGAATAAACATCTTCATTTCCTTTAAAATTATATGATAATTTTACAAATTGTTTTCATGAAGCATATGAAAAACTCCAGGGCATTCATTACAGTCATGCATAGTAACTCAGTAGCAAGAATCCACTGTGTTTCTGTGACATCTAGGATAGGTCAAGGACAGGGATCCAGGCAGATTCAATGATGCACTGCAATGTGTTTATATATGTTTTAAATGAAGAGTCAGCAAAAACTTCCTAGAATATAAACCACTTTGAAATATATCAGAAATGGTCAAGTACATATGACAGCAGAAAAACATAAAATCTTAAGAAACAAGATATTAAGAAATTTGAAATACCACGGCATATCATGTTTAAGACACTGAGAATCTCAGAATGAGTTCTATTGAAAGAAGAGAGAAAAATAAGACAGAAACTTGAAGGTGAATTATAGGCCAGAGAAATTTCTTGTTTTTATTCATTTACTTATTTGTAGGTTCAATTCATGCCTGAGAGGAAACTGAGAAGAAACTCAACTCTGGTTTTCAGTGTTCACTCACCATTTTTACACTATTTCTCAAAGCACATTAGCTTGTCATGCCATTGACCCAAGGCTACTATCCATTTCTTCCACCACAGCTGCTACTACCAATATGGACCTTGTGACACTTTAGCCTGAGATAAACACTGTGACTTTGAATCTTCTCATCACTTTTGTCTTGATGAAGAATAGACATGAAAGCTACAAGCATTGATATCAACAATGACAATTAATGGGAAATGAGATGAAACATATAATTTACTTTCTCATTACTCTTTGTGATAAATACTCCAAAGGCAAGGTGTTGAGCCAATAGCCAATGGATGCTTTAGGAAGCCAGCTGGATGACATTACCACAATTTGTTTCTTATACTCCTCTTGTCACATCTCACTTCCCTAAGATCAAAACAACTCTTTTTATTAACCAGGTCAACAATTAAATCATTGTGACTCAGATTCTCTTTCTTAGTAAACCTTGATCATGATAAAAAAAATAGAAGCCATAGCATATAAAACCACAATATGGAGGGACATTTGCTTGTGTTATGGACACGTACAGGTGTTGTTCCAAATGATTACACTGGCAGAAAACAACAAGGCAGAGTTTTAAAGTAGGGTTGTGTTCAATGAGCTACAGGGATAAAAGAAACAGGTTCTTGCACTCTATTAGGGGCAACAAGTACAGGATAATCATTTTTAATTAAAAGACCTGGGGGCTTCCTTTCTGAATGGCATGCTTCAGGACAAGTATGCTGAACTTTGATTCTCTCTGACAGCTGTGTAGCTTGATTAATCCCTTAGCAATACTATCACAGTTGGAACAACATCTCCTCATGAATCCTTCTCTGACACTGAACTAAATATTCTACTTATCTCCAATCATCATTTATGTCATGTTCCACCAAATCACTTTTATTTCATGTTGGAAAACTGTGACTATATGACTTTTTAAATTATTGATGTGTTGTCTATTCACTGCCATTAAATTTTAAGCTCTGTTAGAAGGAAAAAGAGCATCATGTGAAAGTGTTTCAAAATAAGAAAGAATCTATAAACTAAGACTAAAGGTTAAGTGATTCCAGTATAGGTAATAGAGACAACTTATTCTGGAAGATAAGGGAAGAGTTCCATTAAGAATGGTCTTTTAGACTCACCTCCTCCTTGAGATAAATAAATTTTAAGGAAGTCAAGGACAGAATGGGTAGGGCATCACAACATCTATAGAGTGAGAAGAGAATATGAAATGAAAAAGCACTGAAATGAAATACAGTGAGATCAAGAAGCATGAATCTGGTTGAAAAGGCACAGATAACTGCAGCAAGACATTTCGCCATTGGTAGATGGAGTTAAAGAAATGGCAAGATCAGATTCAAAGTACTTCACCTACAGGAAGAAGGTGATATGGAGTGATGAGTGAGACCATTTTGTTGATCCTGGTGTGAGATGGTGAAAGAATGGGAAAGTAATGGGAACAAAACTAAAGCTGGAGTATAGGAAAAATTTAGTGGTATAATGGATTAGTAGGTAAATGAGAAAAGACTGAAAAACATTGACAAAGTAAACATACAAAACTTACTAACAAGAAAAGTCTGGTTCCAGAGTGGGTACCTACTGGATACAAGGGACCAAGTAAGACCAGTTCCTGGCAGTAACATTTTCAGGAGATCTTTCATTTGAAATAATACTACAAATGTAAGCATTAATTCAGACTAAGACCTAGAAGAAATTGTTAGTATAGTGAAAATCTGTCAGAGAATATGAGCATCAAAGATTTTAGGAATCACAGTAGAAAACATAGTAGATACCCCTTGTTAGAGATTGTAATAAGCCCAACAAAATGAAAGTAGGGAAATGGTGTCGTGCCTGGTGAATATAAGATATTAAGTACTTCACATATGTACTGAATGCTTTGAAATTAGGTATTAACTGGTATCAGATCCAGTCAGATCTTTTATCAATTGTGACATCCAAGTCCACTCACCATGCACCATTTTCTCCTGCTGAAAGCCTCCTGACTCCACTTTCCTTTAATTCCCTAGAAATATTTTGAAGGTGATGAGATAATGTCTTGTGTATGACCACTGTTTACAACGGTAACTATGAAAGCTGCAAGCCTATTATTTTCATTTGCCCTGTGAGATATTTCTCCTTCAGTAGACCAGGATTTCTTGAAGGAAAGGACCTTTTATCACTCACCACTGTACGTCTGACACATAAAACAAAACGGGGAGTTTTCTAGTACACTGATATCCATTGACAGAAGGAAGAAACTGAAAACATAAAAATTGTGCACTTCCAACTTAGGCAGTCAGCACATAGCAGGCTCAACTAGTGTGATTCTGCAGCAGGAACAATAACAAAAGTGTTATTTTACAACTGAAATAGGAAACACAAAGCGGTCCCGGCTTAACAAATATTTTCATTAGTTCTAATCCTGTTCACTCTCCCTCCTACTATTCTACATGGATCCCATTGCCTTCTTCCCCTACTCTGTGTCATTTTCCACCCCATTCAAGGTCAATCTGTGGAGCCTAAACATAAAAGTGTGACATAGGCTACACTTTTAAAAGTAGCTGACACCCCTGTCCCAACAGCTAAGAATTGTCAGTAATGCCTTGGCTAAGGCTGGGAAAATATTACTTAACAAATCCTTTAATATTTTTTTAAACTGCCATGCAAAGATTAAAATCATAAAGTAAGGTCATGCCTGTGAAGCCTTCATATGGAGGGTTTGGAGAACTTGGAGAGGCTCTGTTTAAGATGATCTAAATATATTCATTCTTTGCATCATGCATTAACTAAGATAACTTTTAAATAGCTCATTTTGTATTTGTCATATTTTCATATGTATATTTTTTCTATTCTCATTTCCTCTTCACTTAACTTTTGGTAATATAATTCTTCACTAAAAACAGTCCAAATATTTCAATCCCATTTTCATAAATATGGAAAGTAGATTCTCATAATTTAGAATACAAAACAAAGTTACTATGAATCTTAAGTTACTTCCTTTGATCCAATTAAGGATAATATTTATTTCTTGCTAGAAATAATAAAAGTTTTACTATAGGCAGAAAGTTCCAAACATGGTTTTACTACTCATTGGGGTATACACAATAATATTCAATAAGTTCATCTCAATTCACTTTTTATATCAACAGTATACATACCAATTATTAAAACTTTAAAGAAAGGAGGAATGTACTCCAACATCAAGCAAACAACTGAAAATTTAAAATATTAGAGTTGCCAAATGTTACATATAAAACACAAGAGCAATTCTATATAAATTTTTATTTGCGCAAAGAAAAATGAGTTAATTTCAACATTTCATCTATAATATTGTTTATTGTATTAAGCTAAAGTTACATGCAATGGATCAACAGGATGTTCTGTCAGTTTAAATGTGATTTTTAGATAGAAGAATTGTTTTAGACATTTTATTTAGAGGAACAGAATCAAAGAGATATATAGCTATAGATAGATAGATAGATAGATAGATAGATAGATAGATATGCAAATTGTATTAAGTGAACTTTAAAATAACTAAGGCTACAATACTCATGAGAGGTGGAGAACCCGTACAATGTTTCTGAATCTGGGTGCCTAAATAGTCAGAGTAGTCTCAGAACAGTTGTCTGCACTGGATAGCAAAGATCCATCTTGACTCAGTGCACAGGGTAGGATCCCTCAGTATCCCAATTAATAATGGAAACCATGAAATTACTGGAGAGCCACTGATCCTCTTTCACCTTGAAAGCTTAGCCACACAGGTTCTGATATCAGCAAGGCAAACAGAAACAGCACCAGCAAGAAGAGGGCAGATCAACTGAGGCAGAAAAAGGGATGGCCAAGAGAGTAAAGGGCTAGAATAAACTTCCCTTTGAAATACTCTTTATATCTAGACTAATACCTGAAGGTCCCTCCCTCAGTTGACATGGGCCTTTCCACATCAATCAACACAACTGGGACATGTCTTCCTCTCAGCAGGGAGCTTCATCAGAAGGAATATCCCCGTGGTCTTGATTGACGTGGAAGCTCTCTGCTTAGGTGATTTTAATTTGTTGCAAGCTCGCATTAAAACCAAGCAATGGAACTGAGGGAGGAGAAGAATATGATCAAAATATACTTAAATTTAAAATTTTCTTTAAATAATAAAAAAACCTGACAATGAAAAGAAAAATAAATAAAACCAATCAAAGTATTAGCAAAGCATAGTTAGTATATCCAAAGTTCGTGCTATAAGCATATAATAAACTACGGCTTATAAAAACATACAAAAGACAAATAAAAAATAGTCCAATATAAATTGTATATTAACTCATTGATTTTTCCAGAGACATATGCGTGAAGTATTTTACACGCACAGATTAAGTATCGTCCACATGCAGGTACACCCAGGGTGAGAAGAATGCATTCAATATTACTCTTCACTTTATTGACGAAGTGTGTTGCTTGAATATAAGCCAAGTAAAATCTATTGCTCACTGCACAAAGAAGCCCAATAATAAGACAAATGTATACCTTAATAACTATATTAAATTTTAATGCTTTCATAATGCTGCTCATTTTTATGCCCATTATTTTCTTCCTATACATCCAGGGAATGCTTATACGCTTTCCCATTAATAACATTCCAACTCAAGCTGTTTTATGTCTGAAATCACTGCTCAAAACACATCTACCTTATAGCTGTAGAACCAGAGGAACAAAAAGGAGTCAGAAAATATCGGCATCATTAGGTCCATAATTGTTGCAGTTATGTTCTCTAAAATGCAGAATGTTAATGGTTATTTTCAAAATCATTATTCTTTGTAGCATAACGGGACTTTCTATGTTGCAATGTCTTTAAAACTCTTTTAAAGTACATCATATCGATCTTAATTTTAATACAACATAATCCATTATGGCCTTTCTGTGAATGATTGTTTTTCATGGCTACTTGCCACAAAGTACATCTGCATTTTTATTTCATCCAAAGATTTCTGAGATCATATTTTATCACACGACTTATCAGCATTCATTAAAATTTTTTCTAATTTTTGTCTTCTATAAACTATTCATTACATTTGATTTTGTGTCCTATTCTTTCTGATACCATTGACTCCATAAAAAGCAGTTAGCTGTAATTTCATGAAAGAATTATAATCTCATTTCTACCTTCAGATTTAAAGTTATGTGCATGTTCGTATTTTCTTCAAAGCTCCTTTTTTTTTTTTCTTGCTTGTTTGTTTGAGGGAAGGTTTTACTATGTGAAATATCAGGCTGACCTGGAACTCACCAAGTAGGCCAGAATGTCCTCAAATGCAAAATCTTCCTGTGCTAGGCTTCCTGGTGCTAAAACTATACTTGTGTAAAACCAAGTTTGAAAATTTGCCTTCTATTCTTTGCAAAGAATGATAGAAAAACTAATTGAAATCATACTGGGGAAAAAAACCGCAACAAGGAAGGTAAATTGATTGTATACTATCAATCTGTAAAATTCCATGCAAGTAGATTATTTAGATCTCTGTGGAATCTACCTCTTAAGGAAATTACATAGGAAGAGGAGTAGATGAGCATCGATTAAGAAATCCAGTACTTAATCCCAGGATTCAGGAGGGTGAAGCTAGGTGATGCATTTTAAATAATTGTGTGCTGTTCAGCAAGCACTTATCTCAAAAAGAAAAAAGTATACAGAAAACCAAAATGACCACACATACATACACTAATCACACACACACACGCACACACACACACACACACACACACACAAATATGCATGCACATACACACACTTGGAGGGAGGGAGAAGGAGTTGGGGGGATGGAGAGATTGTAGTCTACACTATTTTCTAAGTGCGTGAAATTAGAAAAATGGCAACTTCAACTGAGTCTCTGACTTTTACAAATAAAATCAATGGAAAATAGTTACACCATCAGAGTCACTCAAGTTTTAAGTGGGATAACTGTCATATTAAGTGTCTAATGTGTTGCCTGCCTTTTGTTGTCATGCTACCCTTCACAGCTTTCTCATTTTCACAAGACTTTAGCTTCTTGTATAAAGCATCAAATTAGAGTAGCAGGTGGCATAACACTGTAGTCTAGAGCATTGGGAAAATCTGCTGAGATATTTAAGCATAAATCACTCAGTCTAAGAAAACTGATGAATTTTCAAAAATACTACTGTCATTAACTGTATCCTATTGAATGTATTTTCATGCTTTTTAAAAATGAGCTGGCTCTAATTTTAACCCTTTAAAAGCATACTTAAGGACCTTAGTTCAGTACTAAGTATGACAGAAATCATACTTTCTCTTCTTCTGCATTTAAAAATAAAGATGGAAATATGGCTCAGAGACACACAGAAAGTGTTCTGAGTGTATATGGCCCAAGTTTTAGTCTGAAGTACCTCACAATAAGCAAATGAATAAATGGAAAATATATAAATACAATTAAGTATTTGGGGAACAGATTGATTTTCGATGAGAACAGCAGATGTTTGAAAAAACGTGAAAATCGATGCTAACATAATCCTGATATTTCCAGTCACCAATTTTTTTAAATCAGCATCTCTACATTTCCCAGAATAAATCTATTATCTTGAAGATCAGTACCAATTTCACTAAAGATTTTAGAGAGTTGACATCATACAGTCTTCATTTTAAAACTCAATAAATCTTTTCCATATTTTGTCTGACAACACTGGTATGTCTGTTCCAACTGTATTTTTTTTTCAATTCCTTTGTTGTGGGAGTCTAAAACATTTTGAAAGTCACCATTTTATCTTGCCTCAGAATATGACTAACTGATAAAAAAAATTAATTCTAGCAGAGAGTAAAACAGGTTACTCATTATCTTGATGCTTGTGTATTTTAAGAGACACTGATTCACAAAATAAGGTTGAAAACTAAACATACTCATACCCCTCTAATTCTGTCTTTCATCCTTCTGAGGTTGTTAAAGACGAGCAGATATATATATCCCATAGCAGGGCATGTCGTGCTTCTAGTTTACACAGTGTGCAAGGTGGGGAGAGCCAACTTAAGTAATGGTTATGGGTCCTATAAAAGTTGTCTCTCCTTTCAAAGAAGAATGAGGGTAATTTTTATAAGCACTAATGTAAGTCAGTATGACATAGGTATTATATATAATATACATATATATATAGGCATAATATATATATATACATATATATATATATATATATATATAGCCTTGGAGCCATGTAAGATTGGGTGATTTTAGCTCTATTTGCTAGCTTTCACAGTTATTAAGTACAATAATCATTTCATCTGTAAATGAACATTAGCATCATTCTAATAGGGATTATTTCACATTCAAAAAGTGTGTGTGTGTGTGTGTGTGTGTGTGTGTGTGTGTGTGTGTGTGTTGCTGTTTAGAACCAGCATAACAGAGCAAAGAGTCATTAGTGTTAGCCATCATCACCAGAAATTTTCTCGGAGTCCCATGTAAGTCAAACATGTCTTGGAGATTCATGGAATTGACTGTTTTCCTAATAGAGCAATATGTGTATAATCTGAGTTTTACTGGGAATGGCTTACAATGTTTACAAGAACTGAGGTAACAGAATTATAGTAAGGACTGGTATTTACAGGGTTAGGGCAAATAAACAAATAATGCTCATGTAATCTTCCAGGAAGTACAAGCAAAAGTTCCATCTTAAGATACCTTGATGTGCATCGCTAATGAACAAAATAGCTTTGAGAGAATAAACAGAAAATAATAATCATTGCTTCTTGGGATATAATGCAAAGCCTGAAGAAAAAAATGGAATAGATTTCTTAATTTATCATTTTTAAAGCTCTAAATTCCAAACTCTGAGAATTTGTTGCTTACTTTCAAGTTTAAAATTTTTAAAACTTAAACTTAGTCAGGTGTGGTGGCACACGTCTTTAATCCCAGCACTCGGGAGGCAGAGACAGGTGGATCACTGTGAGTTCGAAGCCAGCCTGGTCTACAAAGTGAGTCTATGACAGCCAAGGCTACACAGAGAAACCCTGTCTCAAAAAATCAAAACAAAAAAAAATTTTTTTTAACTTAGATAAAACTCAATCACATGCATATTTTCACAGAGCTTATGTGCCTAAAATGAAGTTACTATACCATAATAAAGATATTAGCAGTTGGTTTTTATAACTTAGGTCAAAGAGAGTAACAGTTGTCAGAGCAGTGAGTATCTTTGGTTTTCACCAAGAGTGAGCGTATGAAATATGTTCTATATTGTGATGGGATAGAGACATAGGTTGGGAGGGTAGCACTCAAATAGCATTTGACTAACCCCAGATTTTGCACTATTATACCTGTGGGGAAAAAGAGCACAGGCCTGGCCAAATTTTGACCTGCCTCAAATCAGAAACATACAAAATTAAATCTGAATGTACTCTTCTCTTTGTAAAAATAATTATTTCAAAGTAGCCTATGTTTCTTTTTTAATTTCTCTATTCTACCTGGGCTTCTTTTATACTTTCTACCAAGACACATAAAGACGCATACATATAATATTAGGCATACTATGCTATGGGAATAGTTTGATCCTTTGGGTGTTGTTTTAAAGTTTCACAAGTATTTGTCTCTAGAGCAAAACAGTTCTGAGTCCTGTGGTTTACAAGGAGTGCCGGCTGGCTGTGAGGAATAAGTACATTTGAGGAGTATTCTGGGTTTCTCTGAGACATTGGTGGCCAATTGTCTCCATGTTTCAGGTGATTTTCACAGGTACACTAAATGATGAGAACCCCATTGAATATCTCTGTTGCGCTCAGCAGATGTCTACAGCTTCCTGTCTGTGTTATCTGCCTCTGTCCGTCTGGAGCTTTTCGTTACTGCTTTTCCTGCATGGGTGCCTCCTTCCCCCTTCCTCAGGAAGGACACCGGCCAGCTCTTCCACATGTCCAGACTCATCCTTGGTGTCCATTCCGTGCCCTGCTGCAGCAAACTTTTTCCAGCCAGAATGTAAACTGAAACAGACGTATATGAAATGTGGCTCACCTTGTTTTCTTTTCTCACTGCATGGTTTTACAAAGTCGTTGTTTTGTGCACATTAAGTTAGGAGAATATCCTTTCCAATAGGAGACTAAACCTTCTCTGTTGTCCTCTGCATGGGCTCCCTATTGCTGTAATCATTTCATCAGTCTCAGGCTTAAGGGGAAAAAAAATCTCTGTATTGATATACTTCTATCAGTATTTTTGATTCTTCGTCTGTGGTCTGGCTAAATTTCTTGAAAATACTTTGTTCCTTTAAGAAACTGCTTTTAGGCTTCTCGGTAATTTTATTGATGTGTTTCTATTATATTCATAATGAAAGGAAAGGCCATTTAATTCTTTCTACTAAGCATCAGTACAAATAGTTCTCAACCCTATTAAGTGAAAAATAAGCTTGCTTTAAACTTCAATTATTATTTTAAAATTGTTTTTACAAAGTGAACCTTGCATGGTGGGGCCTTTAATATAGACTAACTAACAACAAACATCATTAGAAATAATTTTAATAGAGTATTTTTCTTGTTCTCACATTCATAATTATGTACATCTTCTTAATTATTTGGTGTTTATGATCAAATAATGGAAGTTATATTAAGGATATCCTCGTTTTCTTTAAGCTTTAAATTCTTTAAAATTTTAAAAATATCAACTATTTCACTTTGGATGGACAAGATCTCTTCTATACATGTTTGATCTGAGTTTTATTAGCTATTCTGTTCAATTTGAATCATGGTAAATGAAGTGAGATATGGGAAAAGAAAATTAGAGAGAGTACAAGGAGGCAAGAGCAAAATAAATCAGTCAAATGTTGGGCTATGTGCCTGATGAGGAAAGGCTAAAGGACTAAGTGTACATAACCAAGAAAATTGAAAGGAAACTTAATGGCACATTTTGTGTGTGTGAGGGAAATTTTATGAGTCTCAGTGAGGAGATATTTTGTTTGTAAATTGAGGGCAGAACTTCAATAGTCTCCTAGCTGATCGCCCTGTCACATGCCTCATTTTCTTCATGCCATGATCTATCAAACATAAGGCTGTAAAAACAACATTACACAAAAGACATTTTCATCCATCTCTGCTATTCAAGAACTTACAAGGACTCTTCCTAAACCACTGCATCAAATCTAAACTTCCACCACTGTGATGCAAAGTCCTCCAACAGGCAGGACTATACTTTTTATGCCATGTCTTAGGACGTCCCCTGACAACCCTTCCACTTACGTATGCTTCTCCATTTGTGTATCCTTGACCTTTCTTGTCTCCAAGAATTTTTCTCATTTTTTCATCCATCTTTGTGATCTGACCACTCTTTTCTGTTGACCAGGTCTATAGTATTTAAAATTAGATACAAACATATTTTTAAGTCCTGTTATCTTAAGTACCATGTATGTCACAACTTCATATTTTACAATGTTATAGAGATTTCTTCAATGTAATGGATCCTCCATGTTAAACTCAAATTCAAGGGAAACAATGGGCACTGTTACCAATATTGCTTGTGTGTGTGTATGTGCACATGTGTGTTTGGCGTGTGTGTGTGTGTGTGTGTGTGTGTGTGTGTGTGTGTGTGTGTGTGTGTTACCTTAAACTCACTATGGAACCTGGCTAGTCATAAACTTTTCATCTTGTGCCTCAGCTTCCAGCTTGTTAGCATTGCAGCCATACTCCACCACCGTGCTGAGCTTCTTAACAAATGAAGAAAGTCATGCTCCTATTTACTCCTGAAGGTGATGACCAGTGTCACCCTAATTACTTTATTCTTAATAGTACGGCCACCCTCTTCCTGACCACCTCATCCTCCTTTTGGTTCCATCAACAAATCTCTCACACCCTAAACTAAAGTTTCTCAATCTGGGCATCATTTTCATTTAGAGCTAGGTATACTTAGCTCTGCCAATGTTACCCTGTTTGTATTATTTTTAGCATTTCATTCCTCCCTCTGTTAGATGCTGTAGTCATATCCCCGCACTTTGTTACCACAAAAATATCCCCAACCATTCCCAAGTGCCTGAGGTTTATCCCTCATCTAAATAATTATTTTAATCATACAAATTTTCACATAATTTCCAAATATCATTGCTGATTCTCGAGACTATAATTTGTCATCATGGTTCCTTGAGCCTTTTGTATGCTTCCTGTATATAAAGGCCTGAAGGATTTGCATAGGTACTTAGAAAACATGGCTACCCAAACAAAGCATCTGGAGTTAGGACAAATCTAGGTAGGTATTACCCACCTCTAGGAAGCACAGTCACACCCTGAGCCAAAGACTTACTTTTCTGTGCTATTTTCATTTAATGTATTCAAACCTATGTTACTTAATGGATTACAAGCAGTATGTAAATAATATGGAACCAAACCAACCTTGTACTCCCATGATTAGCTTGTCAGAATTAAGCAGCTATTAAGAGAAATGTTACACTAACTCTCCCAGTCAAACAACATATACATATATTGTCATAAACTTCTAAAATATTATTTAGTTTATATTTTAAAATATAACGGTTATAAGGAATTTAGGTCTTAAAATAAGATTCTTTTAAATACTTCTAAATTAAAATTTAAGCTTAAATATCTTATCTTGTCTAACAACAATTTTTGGAGGGAGTGCTTAGGCAGGTTTTTCCTGTGTAGTCTTGGCTGTTCTGGAATTACTTTGTAGACCAAGCTGGCCTCGAACTCACAGAAATCTGCCTGTCTCTGCCTCTAAGAGGGTAACCACATCTTGTTTAACAAAAAAATTTTAATTGGAGACAGTTTTTTCAGTTACTAGCACAGCATTGAAAATAATAACTTTATTTCAAGATATGCTGTTTGTTTTATGTAAAGAGAAAAGTGTCTTACAAGGAGATAGAATATCAAAGCAAACTGAAAATCGCTGAAAAGTTGCTATTCAAATTTA